>NW_008346549.1:1454156-1454998 GCF_000622305.1 Nannospalax galili | reverse complement strand
GATACCTTCTTTTGAGTTGTTGGCCAGGGTGGCCTAAAATACTCCCAGTCAGTAACCCAGCGTAGAACTGGGAAAAAAACAGCAGACCCCAGTGTTATCTAAAGGAATACTGACAACTGATTGCTGCTAGATGAGGAACAGCTGACCCTCCTAAAACAAAGACCTCTAGATAGGCTGACTAGATTCACCAGAAGAGCAAGTAGTGGGGAACAGCTGGGGGTACTGACAACACAGCAGACAGTAGCAGGGATATCAGAGTATAAGGGCTCTAGTCGGGGGAGGGAGGCTATGGGAGGGTGCAATCTGGGAAATGTGTATATAGTTGAATAAGATGGTGTGGGATGTTCTGTGTGATACACACACACACACACACACACACACAATCAGCATTTTTTTTTAAGTATTATATTTGAGGAGGAAATGTGGAAATTTATGTCATGTTAATTAGTAGAGGTGATAAACAATACCATTGAAATCTACCCTATGACTTTATAGACATACACAGGTGCCAAGGATCCAAGTGCAACTGATTATGACTAGTAATAATCAGATACATACAGATTAGAGATGCATGCACCAACATCTCAGTGTTAGTAGCAAAAACAATGAGTCCTTCTGCAAGGAACAATATATTCTAAAATGAAATGGAGATCTTTTCTAAAGGTTAAAACCTCATTCAATTTTATGTCTTACAGGGCTTATACTGTATTAATTCACTTATAACCCTATTAATTCAACAACAAACCTAAAAGTTTTATAGCCACTTTTGAAAGAGATGTATCTTTGCTCTGGAAACTGTTACTGAATACATTAAAGCTGTAATGAAATGCTTCTTCTAAAAT
>NW_008346549.1:1443263-1454094 GCF_000622305.1 Nannospalax galili | reverse complement strand
GCCATTGAAATCTACCTGACGACTTTATATCCATGCTCAGATGCCAAGAAGCTCAGAAAGTAACTGATTGTGACTAGTAATAATCAGATATGTAGAGATCAGACACACATGTGCAAACATCTTAGTGTCAATTGCATTAAAAATGAATTTTTCTGTATGAAAGTATGTATTTTAATAATGAAATGGAGATCATTTTTAAAGGTTAAAACCTCATTTAATTTTATGTGTTATATGGTTTACACTGAGTACAATATTGTATAACTGTATTCATTCTACTGTAAACCTAAAAATTTACAGCCAATTTTGAAAGATGCATCTTAGCTCTGGAAATTGTTATTGAATATGTCAATGCTGTTGTAAAGAAATGCTTCTTCTAAGTACGTGGTTATTAAATAAATAATTTTTAAAAATTCAAAAATATATATATTATTGATTTTTTTATTTATTTAATTTTTAACGTATATTTTATTGAATTTTTGTGTATTTTGTACAATGAATTTTAATCATATTTAGACTCCCTCCCCCATAACCAACCCTCACCCCAACCACCACCCTACCCCACCCTTCACCCCCACATTGCTGAAGACAGGACATACTTCAGACCCAGGACTTAGAGCAATGGAGCTGGAAATGACCTGGAAGCCCCTTCCCTGAAGTCTAGGTCTCATAGTTCTAGAGGATACTATGCAAGCTGCTAAGGGAGAAAATTAATGGATGATCCAACCCCAACTTTAAAGCCTAATAACCACAACAATGATCAGCATAACAAATCATTTAATTTTTTTGAGGTAGGATCTCACTCTGTAGCCCTGGCTGGCCTCAAGCTCTCAGAGATCTGCTGGATTCTGCCTCCCCAGTGCTAGGATTAAAGGTGTGAGCCACTACACGCTTCTCTAAATAAACTTTTTTGAGATAGGGTCCCATTCTGTAGCCTAGGCAGTCCCAGAACTCGTTGTGTACACCAGGCTGGCCTCAAACTGATAGAAGTCAAGCTGCCTCTGCCTCCTGAGTGCTGGAATTAAAAGTGTGTGCCACCACAGCCAGCTCCCAGCTGGATTTTTTGTGTTTTATTTATTTATTTGTAATGTATGTGTATGTGTCTATGTAAATGTATGTCACCTGTGCACAGGTGGCCATGGAGGCAGGAAGGGAGCATGGGAGCTCCTGTAAGTCAAATTACAGGCAGATGTGAACCACTGAAGTGGGTGCTGGGATCCTAAATCTAGAAGAGCAGTAAGCACTCGAAACCACTGAGCCATCTCTTCAGCTGATTTTTTTGTGTTATAGTTAGGCTTGGCATGGTAGTTCAAGCTCAACTGCAAAGCCAGCCTGAGCTAGATGAGACCTTGTCTCAAACTCCTCTACCTTAAAAAATAGTATATAAACTATAATAATGGCTGGAGAGTTCCAAACAGACAACTTTTCTTCTTTTTAAAATATTTATTCAAGGCAGGTGTGGAGTATGCCTTTAATCCCAACACTCAGGAAGCAGAGGCGGGTGGATCTCTATGAGTTCGAGGTCAACGTGGTGTACATAGCAAGTTCCAGGCCAGTTGGGGCTACAAGGAGACCCTGTCTCAATAGCATATGTATATTCAGGCTTGGCAAGGTGGTGTTTGCCATTAGACCCAATACCCAGGAGGCACAAGCAGGCAGATCTCTGTGAGTTTGAGGTCAGCCTGATCTACATAGGGAATTCCAAGCTTAGCAGGGCTACACAGTGAGACCCCCTCTCAAAAAGAAAAAAAGGGAACTAATTCTTTGACAGTTTCATCCATGTATATGAGTACATTCTGGCCATAGCATCTCTCCTCCTCTTACCCAGTCCCCATCCCACTTTCATGCCTTTTTGTTTTGTTTTTGCTTTGTAACCCACTGGGTTAAACCACACTCCATGTGGGCATGGATATGAAACCATCCACCTGACCTTGAGTAACTCAAGAGTGGCTAATCACTGAAGACTATAAACTTCCTCTTACCCCAGCAGTCTTTGACTTCCATTAACTCCTCCTGCTGGGATGTGGGTCCATGAGTCCCTCCCCCATCTATCACTGTTTATAGGCTCAGTCTTATGAAATTTGCGTACAGATTTCAGGTACTGTGAATTCATGAGTGTTGTGGCTACATCATGTCCTGAGGACAGTTTTCAGTTCCTCCTCTCCATGTCTAGCTCTTACATTTTTTCTGTCCCCAATACCCAGATGTTACCTAAGCCTTGGAGGGAATAATATGGATATCTCATTTAAGACTGAGTACTCAATAGTTTTTGAACAAATTGAAGACAATTCCAGGGCTAGGGATGTACCTGAGGTAGAGCACTTGCCTATCATTCAAGAAACCCTGTGCACAATGCCAGCTACTGAAAAGAAAAGAAAAGAAAATTAATGTATGACTTGAACATCAGTCCTAAAGCCAGATGTGGTGGTACTTGGGAGGCAGAGGTAGGAAGATCACTACAGGTTTGAGGCTAGCCTGGTCTACATAGCAAGGCACTGTCTCAAAGCAACACAATAAAAAGCTGTTTCATTTTCCAGAAATATGGAAACTATCCTGGTAGCTGAGAAAATCATATTTTGAATGAACATTGAACCAAACAATGATGTACTATTTGATAACATTGACTTTTTAATTATTTACATGTATTGAAATAACATTCACACATTTTATTTAAACCAGATAGGAAAACATGTTCTTCCTGATTAATTTAACTAATGGTAGGATAATCTATTTTTAAGAAAAAAAATCCATATTTATATTGTTAAAAGTTGATGACACTTCCAGTACATATTTTGCACAGTATCACTTATTCTGTTATGGAAAGCTATTTGTATCACTGGACACACAGCAGCATATATATTGAGTACAAATTTCTGGACACTCAAAAGGACTGGATTATACATCCAGAGCAAGGTTGAGAAGGACGAAATGACAAGGTTCATCCAGTACGTGATCACAAAACAGCTCACCAGTAGAAGGATGGTCTGCGTGGCCCTTTGCTCTGGGGAAGATCTTGGGGAGAGGCTGGTTCTGTGAAGGTACAGCGATCGCCTATGGTGTCTGAACAGCAGAAGTACCATGTATGCACTGGAGAGAAGCATGACTCCCACAAAGAAGACATCCCTGAATAATGCCAAAGTGAAAAAGATTTTGTTCACGGTGGAGTTGCGTGGGGCTAGTGAGCAGTACTCACTGACACTGAGCAGATTTCTCTGGCTCATGTTGGAATACACTACAGTGTACAAGATGACATCACTATTGAAAGACAAATTGAGGGACCAGAAAAACAAGAGCACATGGATGATGTAATTTGTAAGTATGTGTTTAATTTTGACCAACCAGTCATTACTTGGGCTGATGGTGACAGCCTGGAGCACACTCAGGAAGCAGGTGGAACAGATGGAGAGGCCCCTCATCACCCTATGTATGTAAAACAGTGCCTTGCATTTGAACTTATTTTGTAAATTCAGTAACTCAAAAAATTCTGGAGACACAAAGTTCAGTGCAATGAGGAGCATCACGATGTGGATGAGGGACAAGTGACACGTGATCAGCTCAGTGGGCTTAACTCTGCAGTCTTGAATGGCCATGCAGATGTGTAATAAAAGAAGGAAGATGTTGGCTGAGATTCCAATGCCAGTTTGGAAAGAACAAATGCTTTTAATGATGACATGAGTGTATATCGTATTCATCTACATGAAAGAGAGGAATATTTTGTATGTCTTCAAAAAAAAAGAAAAGACTCAATACCATCATTGACATTACAACAGAAACGGAGGAAAGTCAGAAAATCATAAAGACATACTTTAAAAACCTATTCCACAGTCTCTTCTTCTCTGCTCGTGGTAATTGCCATCTGCTCTAAAAAGAACCTCCGGTGAGAGTTAGGAGATGCACTAATCTATGGGTATAAGAGTAAGTCATTATGAGTCAGTTTAATATTATGTCTATTTAACAGAATGATAGTAGTAGGTTTTCCCCAAAGGCCTGTGGCCTGACTAGCCATGGGTTTTGGCCCTGATAATAATGTCAGTTATGGACTCTCTATTGTGAATCAGGCCTTAAATCCAATTAGGTGTTGGTTGTATTCATGCCACTATTGTACCAATGGGCATATTTTGCCAAGCCTGTTGTTATTATAACCCAAGGGGTGCACATCTGGGTAAGGTTGGGAAACAGACTAGATTCAATTGGTCTTTAAAAAAAGACAAATAATAATAGAGGACATGAAGTGTCAGGAGGGGGTAATAATATGATGGTGTAGAGGGAGGAGATGGTCTGAATACAATCAAAGTACATTGTATGACATTTTTTCTTGATATTTTATTTGTTTTTTTTTGTTCAGTTTTGGGTTGTGGTTTTGGGGTTTTTTTTGTTTTGTTTTGTTTTGTTTTGTTTTTGGTCTTTTTGAAACAGGGTCTCCCTGTACCCCAGCTGTCCTGGAACTCACCATGTAGACCAGGCTGGCCTTGAACTCACAGAGATCCGCCTACCTCTGCCTTCCAAGTGTTGTTATTTTTATTTTATGTGTATGAGTGTTTTGCCTGCATGTAGGTAGGTGCACCCCTGCCATGCAGTGCCTGAGGAGTCTGTCTGATTACCTAGAACTGGAGTTACACACAGTTAGCCACCATGTGGGTGCTGGGATTTGAACTGGGTTCCCCTGCAAAAGCAGCCAGTGCTCTTAATCACTGATCCATATCTCTAGTCCCTGTATAACATTCCTGAACCAATAAAAATATTTTTTAATTTAAGCGATATACAACTTAGCATAAAAAACATCTGTACTCCAGGGGCTGGTAAGTTTGCAGAAGATCCAGGTTTGATTTCCAGCATCCACATGCATGTAACAACAGTTGGTAACTCCAGTTCCAGAGGAATGTAACACACACTTCTGACCTCCACAGGCATTACATGACACAGGTGCACATACATGCATACAAGCAATACATTCATGCACATAAAATAATAAAAATCATTGTCTTAAATCCACTAAACTAGAAAAATAGAAAAAATGGATAAATTTCTAGATATAATAGCTCACCAAAGTTAAATCAAGATGAAACAAATAATTTAAATACACCCATAACAACCGAGATAGAAGCAGTCATTTAAAGTCTCCCAATTAAAAAGAGCCCAGGACCAGATGAATTCAACCCTCAATTCCACCCAACCTTCAAAGAAGAACTAACACCAATATACCTCAAGTTATTCCATAAAATAGAAAAGAAAGAACATTTCCAAATTCTTTCTACAAGGCCAGAATTACTCTGAAACTGAAACCAAAGACCCAGCAAAAAGAAATTATAGGTGAATCCCTCTGATGAACATAGATGCAAAAATTTTTAATGAAATACTTGCAACTGAATAGAAGTGCATATCAATAAGATCATTCACCATGATCAAGTTTGCTTCATCCCTGGTATGCAAAGATGGTTCACCATACATGAATCTATAAATGTAATCCACCACATAAACAGAATCAAAGACAGAAACCACATGATCATCTCATTAGATACAGGAAATGCCTTTGATAAAACTCAACATCCATTATAAAAAGTCATAGAGGATCCAGGGATACCAGAGACAAATCTAGACTTAGTTTTCATATGTAGCTGAAAGCCCACAGCTGATGAAAAGAATGTTCATAACTGCCCACATTTCAATTTTAGTTCTGAGAAAACCAGTAGGTGACAGAATCCCCAGTGCAGATGTAGAACATGGAAACACACTGCAGTCATGCTGTGAAGTCCGGAATCTATAAAGGTGCTCTCTCAGATTCTGATTGGGGAGTAACTAGAACCACAGGAACACCAGGAACACCAGGAAAGCATAAGACTGGTCTCACAAACAAGGAACCTCGGCCCTGCCGATCACAGCAGTGAGAACAGTTACAGTGGCTGGGTCAGACTAACTCTGGGGGAAAGGGAGCACAAATCCTCTGTGCTCCAGCTTCTCTGTGGAGGGTCACCTGGTGGTGCTACAGGACATTACCCTCCTAAACGCAGAATACAGAATTCCAACGTTAACTATTTAAGGCAAACAATATCTGCAATGTTTAAAAACATAGAGGTTTTCTGCTGACCAAATTCCTGATTGAAGGGGGGCAATCCTCTGGCATCATTTTGTTTCATTTTGACAAGATGACATCATCTTCACTGCCTTCCATTGTAAAGACATAGATAATAGAAAACTATTCTGAGTTCAGATATTACCAGAAATCTCATGATAATTCAGCAACTAAGTTAGAATTTACCTTCAGATTAAGTGAATATATTTAATAAATGGAAAAATTTGAAAGTTTTAAGGAAAAATCAAGTGTTCTAACTTTGGAGGATATTTTCTATCCTCTATGTAATCTTGTCTAAATATTATAAATTCTTTTTATCACATTTCTATGAAACTACTGAAACTAATATTCTGATTAGTGTTAAAAGTTTCAGTGGCTGTATAAAACATTAAATACTAACACTTCTTTTGTTTAAAGAAAATATTTAAATTTTAGAAAATTAGCAAAATGACTTATTTTGAGGTAATTTAATGGAAATCAAAATTTACTTTGATGATCATTATGATAATAGAATATAAAACATTTCTATGACTTCAGGTCAAGATTTAGTAATTATATAGCATTAAAATATCTTATGTTTAGTGATGACACAATAAAACTGTTAGAGACCAGGTCTTCAGACGACCTCCAGTACAATAAATTAGCCTTACAAGACAGGCCATGAGGGCCCCCTTGCAAAACGGGAACTGGCCAGGCAGCTGCATTTAGAGCTGTCTCCGCACAAAGCTGTTCCCCAGATAATTTTAGAAGATAAATAGGCCCCTGTATCCCAGACCCACTGATGTAAGAACTGTCTCAGTTCAAGCTACTTCCCCTTCCTCAGCAGTCAGCAGGGAGCTTGTTGCTTTCTCTCCCCAGCTGAGCTGCCAGCCACCAGCAATCCTAAGAAATAAACTTTGCTTTACCAGACTCCTCCCAGTTTTCTGTGTCTATTCCCTGCCTGGGAACAAAACAGTCTGAAAGTATGAATTATTACATAACACAGTACCATTGTCAACAAATATACACACTGAAAATTTTTTAATTGAAATGTTTAAAATATCTCCCACTTTCTTTAAAAAAATGACTACTGAACACTGAATTAGTTTGGTTTAGTGTCTTCTATTCAAAACATTATATGTAGATGCAGATATTAAGACTACAGCAAAAGTATTAGAAAAACCAAAATATAATTCCAATCTAAATCTTTCAAAAATTATAAAAACAAAAGCCCCTCCCAAACTTATAAATTTATGGTTTTGTTCCTCTCATGAAGCCACTCTTTCCATCTATAGTACTCACTTAGGACTCAGTACAATCTCAGAGAAGATTCTTAAGAGAGGAAGCTCCGGTGTTTCAATGGAAATCGTCTTCCTTCCCCAACCCCTGTGCTAGGCCTTCAGTTTACGCACTTGCTGCTAATGAAGTACAGAAATACATGTACTCATTAGACTGAGGATTTTCTGTGAGCCCATGTGAAATGAGGCCCCAAGATGTGCTTATATGGAGGGAGTTCCAAACACTCCTCTCCCACCAGGCCCATAATCATCAAGTCCATTGCAGAATGAGACAGCCCTGGCCTGGGGAACTTTACAAAGGGGTGCTGCCAAGGGGAGAACTCAATCTACCCAGTTCCTAAAAAACAACAGAGAAGGAGCAGCTGGCTTCCCAGCTCTTCCCTGAGGGAACTCATCTTCCTGTCCACATCTGTCTGAGAGCTCTCTGTAATCTCAGTCCTCACCCAGAGAAGCAAAGTGAAACTAACAACTGCCTTCAAAACAAGGAAACACTGCTTGTATCCCCATTACTTCAGAAGATTCCTGGTGACGTCACACCTATTCTCCCTTGGCTTCAGGGCCTCGGTAGAGATTAAGGCACTGGTGTGCAAATTAAGCATGCTTAGGAAAAGTGCTCCGAAGACATCAATAAAGCCAGGTGTGTGATATCAAGCACACTGGGAAAAGCAAGTCCCACCACTGGGCAAGCAGCATTGATCACACTCAAATATACTTACAAACACCCCAAACTATGACAATCACATCTTATCAGATACAACAAGGTCCTCCACCTTTATGAGGTGTAAAGTGATAATATGAGTGATTGCTATGTAGCATACAGAAAAGACTGAACTTTGAACTTGCATCCTCATAATATGATTAAAATAAGAAGCAACTGCCAGAAACCAGAAACTCAAAACAGAGTGCTGTTTAGAACAGACAGACTGGAAACAGAATGGAAAGGAATTAGTACATTCACACCATTACCAACAGCAAAAACTTAAAGAATGATGTACAGCAAACAAGATATGGACAAAATTAACCTCACAATAAACTTTATAACAACTCTGAAATTTCCAAATCAGACAGCTAAAAACCTGTTTCAAAATATATACATGTGTGTATTCCAAATGTTTTACGTTTATGTAAAACATTTATTATCAGTTCATATTTAATTATTAACAAAATCTGTGTAGGGGGGTCTCCTCTCTTAGACAATGCATAGATAGATGATAGATGAGATCGATAGATGATAGGTTGATAGATCTATACATACAGATAAATAACTATGTTACAGTGGTGCTTAGAAATCCAAAATTGACTAAAATAAGTTTTATGAATATAAAAATGCAGGAAGTTTACTGGTGTTAGTACCTCTGTAATGTAGGCTCAAAATTAAATACTAATTTAGCTAAAATTCACCAATGACTAAACCTCTTGCACTTAAAGCTGGAGCATCAATAAGATTATGCTTAGATGCTTAGAGAGCCATTATTAATATCCTCCCCATAATATTAGGAAAGGACTTAATATCTAATAGGGATGAATACATATGTCCCAGCATGGCTGTAAACTTGCCCAATTCTAATTCTCACAACTTGAGTTCTGTACTCAGGACCCACATGGTGGAAGAAGAGATCCAACTCCTGAAAGCTGTCCTCTGATCTCTAAAGTAACACTGTGAAATGTGTACACACATGCACACACACACACACACATACACACACACGCACACACACACATGAGTGATGAATGAAAAATAATGCCTAGCTAATTTTTTAAAAAACCAGATGGGGGCTGGAGAGATGGCCCAGCGGTTAAGAACACTGTTCTTGCAGAAGACCCAAGTTTGAATCACAGCACCCACATGGCAGCTAACAACTGTCCGTAACTCCAGTTCCAGGGAATCTGATGGCCTCTTCCATCCTCAGCAGGCATTGCATGACACGGGTGCACTTACATACATGCAGGCATAACACTCATACATTTAAAATAAAAATAATAAATAAAATATTTTTTTAAAAATCAGATGGAACCATATTAATCAAACAACCTACTGACAAGTTAAACATACAACTAGCTCAAGGAATATAATATATATCTGGGCAAGGTTTATCTGAGAACGTTTGGTCTTTGCCCAAGCGTTATCTACATTCACATGGTAACTAAAAGTACCAGACTAAAATTGCAGGCAATACAGTTTCAGTTTCAACAAAACCAACATATTATTAGCAAAGTTATGGCTACTGTTAGGAGATTAATAATGGAGACTCCGAACAGTAAATATGAGTTTATATCCCTAGCCACTCCTTCCCTAGCCAGTCCATCTGAATGAGCAATTATGAACTATGTTCCCTGCCGTGGGTCATAAAGACTGCAGAAAACACTTTTGATATCTTCTGTGGATTTCAACTACTTGTTATTAGTAATCATTCTTGATGATGAGACATTTAAATGGCATAATTTGTTTCCTAGATCCATCTTCAAAGCTCTGGATGAAGCATATATGCCAGTAGAAGGGTATTTTTTCAGGAATCAGGTTAGAGTTTAAGCTGGAATTCATTTTTAAAATCTGCTTGTTTTTCAGATGTAGAAACTCTGAAAAGTGAAGGCAGATTACCCAGTCTTTGCCAACTGCTGCTGAGACATCACAGCTTACCACATCCTGCATACAGGCCACTTTGAATTTGTATTGAAACATACTTCAGATATTTCTTCACTATCTGCTTTCCTAACACCAAACTAATCTCAGTATCTTTCTAAATATTTAATTTTAGGGCAATCAAATTATATGTCAAAAATAATATTTAAAACAACTGGCTCAGCTTCCAAGAGGTGACGCCTGGCACTTCTTGATTCCAAGACTGTACATTGCTTCCTTTTCTTCCTGAAATCCATTATCTAGTTCTCTCTATTTCTAGGCCTCATGCAATAGATAAGAACGACTTCTCAGATATACTTGTCACCAAAAACTGACTGTTAGTTCCCAGTCTAGGGCCAGCCTACCACCCACTTTTCTCCTCCCCTCTAGGCTCTTGTTTAATTATGTTGGTATGGGTCCTGTGCTCTATGTAACCGTTGCCACAAGTTCACATGTGCAAGCTTCCATCAGCCCTAAAGCCTCTGCTTCCCTGTGTTCATGAATAAGCCCTAGTTCTTACAATTTTTCCACTGCCTCTTCCACAGTGGTCCCTGAGCTGTAGGTGGATGAGGTACAATACAGGAGTCCTATCCAAGGATGCTCACTCTGAAGTCTCTTATTTTTTAAAACTTGGCTGACTAGATTCACCAGGAGGACATGTAGTGGGGAATGGCTGGGGGTGCCGACAACACAGCAGACAGTAGCAGGAATATCAAAGTATAAGAGCTCTAGTGGTGGGGAGGGAGGATATGGGAGGATATTACCTGGGAAGTAGGTCTATAAAAAAAATTCTTCAAAGCATAAAAATTTGCTCCTTAATAACTAGTAGATGTGAAAAACATTACCATTGAAATCTACCTGATGACT
>NW_008346549.1:1441158-1442218 GCF_000622305.1 Nannospalax galili | reverse complement strand
GTAATGAAATGCTTCTTCTAAGTATGTGGTTATTAAATAAATAATAAACTTGAAAAAAAAGTACCAGACTGGTGGAACTAACCTTCTTGGATGTTTAACAGCTATACTTTGAGGCCTAAACTACTTTGGTCAGAAGGACAGATTTTGCTTCTTGCCCTCCTAGGTCGACTAAGTTCCAGGGGACTATGAGCATCTCTTAAAATGTCCTGTAACTGTGGTGAGTCACCTGTCCTCTTAATCAAGGAGGCCATAGAGACCCATGTCAAATGGACTTGAACCAGTATCCAGTCTACAAAGAGGAGGGTCAACACAGAGGAAACATTTCCTCCATACTTCCAAGTGAAGCCAACCATGGTCAAGCAGGACCTTTAACTTACCTTCACATAGCTGAAACTGGTAAAAGAAAGGAGCCAGGGGCTCCTCCCAAGCCCGTGTGACCCCTGAGGATCAGATCCTCAAATGTCCTTGAGAGTAAAAATAAATTGGTTTACCTGGGCCAACTGTAGGGTCTTAAACACCCAAAAGGAAAGTATAACCAAAGAATAAATGGGTCATATAATTTTTTAAGAGTCCATATGTATAGCTAAAGGCTACATAACAAGAAACAATGACAGACAGGAGATTCCTACCTTTGAGTTGTTGGCCAGGGTGGCCCAAGAGACTCCCAGACAGCAACCCAGCATAGAACTGGGGAAATGAACAACAGACCCCAATCTTATCTAAAGGAATATTGATAATTGATTGCTGTTAGATGAGGAACAGCTGATCTTCCTAAAACAAGGAACTCTAGATAGGCTGACTAGATTCAGCAGATGGACAAGCACTAGGGAACAGATGGGGCATCAACAACACAGTGGACAGTAACAGGAATGACAGGATATATGGGCTCCAGTATGGGGGAGGGTGAAGCTATGGGAGGGTGCCATTTGGGAAGTGGGTATATAGATGAATAAGATTGTTTTGAATGTTCTATATGAAATATACACCAAAAAATCAACAAATAAAAAAATGAGTTATATTTGAAGAAGAAGCATTAACATTTGCTTCATGTTAATTAGTA
>NW_008346549.1:1414213-1438442 GCF_000622305.1 Nannospalax galili | reverse complement strand
TACAGGGTTTAACTGAGTTCAATATTCTATAACTGTATTAATTCAACTGTGAACCTAAAAATTTACAGTCACTATTGAAAGAGATGTACCTTTGCTCTGGAAATTGTTATTAAATATGTTAAAGCTGCAATGAAATGCTTCTTCTAATCATGTGGTTATTAAATAAATAATGTAAAAAGTTTTTTAAATCTCCCCCATTAACTCATGTATTTGAACACTTGGTAACACTCTAGGTTGTAGAACCTTTGGGAAGTGGAGTCATGCTGGAGAGGTACATCACTGGCTTTGAGGATTTAGACCCTCTCCATGAAATGCTTCTTCTAATCATGTGGTTATTAAATAAATAATGTAAAAAGTTTTTTAAATCTCCCCCATTAACTCATGTATTTGAACACTTGGTAACACTCTAGGTTGTAGAACCTTTGGGAAGTGGAGTCATGCTGGAGAGGTACATCACTGGCTTTGAGGATTTAGACCCTCTCCTACTTCCTGTGCTCTCTCTTTGCTTCCTTGTATAGATAGAAATGTGATCAGCCAGTGTCCTGCTCCTGCCACCACAACATCCCTTCCAGCCATTACAAACTCTCTCTCTGGAACCACACATCAAAATAAACTCTTTCTTCTAGAAGTTCTTTGTGGTCATGGTATTCTCGCACAACAACAAAAAATGAACCCTAAATAAAGAGTAAGAAAACAATTTAAGTAAACCAGTCAACCCTGGTGAAAAGAGATTGGCAAGGCTACCCACAGGACAGGCCCACAGTCATCACAGGCCTCAAATACACTTGAGTTTGGACAAGACAGTGACTCTTCTGCGGTAATGGGTTATCAGTGGAGTGGTGGCTCTATTCCCTCAGTTGTCATGTCACAGATAACTGTGATCAGATGCTATCTTTGAGGAAACCTCTTGTTTGATAATGATCAACCTTGATGACCTAATAGCAAATAATACACACAAGTCAGGAAGCCTTAAGTCAACCTGGAGAAGCCCCAGGATGGGAGGCATCTGTGGGGAACTAGTCATGGACTACTTTGTTGTGTGATTTCCCACCAGAGAGGCCCACTCACACAGAGTATAGCCAAAAGAAAGTCTTTATAGCTGGCCGGTGAGCATACTGGGCATTTGATCCCAAGTAAAGTCCTGAGCTTTTCTCAGGGTAAGCTTCTATACAGAAAAACCAAGACACCCCTTCCCAGCAGTTTCTCATAGTTGAGGGGTGGAATAGTTCCCAACAGTTTCTTCCTGGAGGTACAAGCCAAGTGGAAAGTACAGAAGATAGACAAAAGCAGTTAGCCAGAGCAACCAGGTACATGCTGACCTTAAACCCATATCTTAATGTAGTTGAGCCAAACTTTTCTATTTCCACATTTTGAGTCAACTGCCTCAAGTTTTAAGTTGACAGGATTAGCTGCAGCTATAACATGGCATAGCCATGGTCAGTCCTGAGGTGCCCCTTCGCAACTTACGATTACCTCTTTTTCTGTCTTTGTCATTTTGTAGGGCTTCCCCTATATTTTCAGTTTTAGTGAAGTATAACTATGTCAAGGTATATGTATATGTCACAACTTTCTGATTTATTTTGCACATGTGAGGCTATGTTTCCTTAAAAAAAAAAAACTGAGCCTGTCTGATTGAGTTGGCATGGGTCCTGGCTGGATGCCACCATTGCCACAAGTTCACATGTGCCAGCTTCCAGTGGCCTGAGAGGCTCTGCTTCCCTGTGTTCATGGACCAACCCTATTTCTTCAATCTTTCTGCCCCCTCTTCTGCAATGGTGCCTGAGCCATGGAATCTCTGGATAGGCTGACTAGACTCAAGTGGATGGATTTGTACCAAAGGACATCTGAGTACAAACGCTTGACTGAATGACTTATCAGGTATGGTGGAATACAAAAGGTCTGGTAGAGGGCGTGAGGGGGGCATGGATGGGAGAAGAGTTCAAAATTTGACTAAGAACTGTTGTATGAAGTGCAAACTCTCAATAAAACGTTTAAAAAAAAACTTAAAAAATATGTGAGGGGTTTTTTGAGACTGCTCTTCCTGTAGCCCCTGCTGGTCTGGAACTCACTATGTAGACCAGGCTGGTCTCTGATCTTCCTCCCAGGTGCTGGGATTTAAGGCATATGCCATCATGCCTGGTCCTAAATTTTGTGTTCTGTAATTTGTCTTTTTCTCAGAATGAAAGTCACTGAGCCTTTTTTGTGTTCATTCCCTCTAATTTCTCTATTGTCCTAATAACCTTCATGTTATTCATGATGTTTTACAGCTGTTCACAAGCAGGTTTAACAATTATATCAATTCACTCATTCCGTATTTACATCCTCCTTTTTTTTACATTTTTAAAAATTGTATGCATGCAGGCGATGGGCATGTGAGTACAGCAGTGCGTGTGTGGAAGTCAGTTCTCTCTTTCCACCATGTGGGTTCTGGGGATTGAATTCAGGCCATCAGGCTTTGTGGAAAGCACTTTTGCCAACCAAGCCATCTTTCATGACATTGTGTATTTTAACTTAATCTATAACTTCATTTTCTTCTCTTATTCTGACTTTAAACTTACATAAGAACTTTGGCAAATATGAATTTTCCAGACTTGGACCATCTTGAAAACTGATACATGCCAACAACTTAGATGATTTCATTATGGTTTCTGAACCTTCCCCAAACTTGAATTTCTGTTGCTCACTTTCATTAGAACCAAGATTAGAAGAGAGACTATGGTTATCTGAAATATAAACTTTTTCTCAGATTAAAACAGTGAGGGGGCTGGAGAGATGGGTCAGCAATTAAGAGCACTGGCTATTCTTGATGAAAACCCCAGTTTGAATCCCAGCACCCACATGATGGATAAAAACCATCTGTAACTCCAGTTCCAGGGGATCTGACACCCTGTCTGTCCTTCTTGGGCACTGTACAACATGGGTACACTAACATACATGCAAGTATAACACTGATACACATAAAATAGTAATCAATTTAAAAATTTTAAATATATGCATATATCAGATTCAAAACAACAGGGTGCAGATTAGATTTTAGCTACTTTTATTGATTGATTTGGGCCTTTGACAATTCATACATGTTTATAATGCATTCTGGTTATTCTCCCATAGACTGTCTCTTTTCTCCCTCAAATTCTTATCACCCCCACACCTCCTACCTACAAATACCTTTCCCAGATTCATGACTTTGGTTTTGTTTTATGACCCATTTTTTCAACTAGGGCCATCTATGTGACCTCTGCACTGGAACGATCCACTGGAGACTGGTGGGGTCACCTGTGATTAAACACCTAAGCAATGATCCCAGTGTCCCTGAATCTATCACAGCAAATGGCTCAGCAGTGAAGGGTGGGTACTCTGAGACCTCCTCCATCCACACCTAATTGTTGATGGGCCCATCCTTGTACAAGCCAGTATGGCATTCTTAGATGCTGTGACTTTGTGCCTGCAATGGTTGTGTCTTCCAGAGAAGATGGCATTTCATAGCCCTACTTCCTATCTTCTGGCTCTTACATCCTGCCCCCTCTTCTTCAATGTTCTCTGAACCATAGAGGGGGTGGCATAAATGCTATGCTTGGAGTACTCATCCATCACTTATTCTTAGCAACTGTACATTCATGAGTCTCTGCATTCACCCCCATCCGCTAGAAAGAGGCTTCTTTGATTCAGGCAGAGAGTAGATTTGTCTATGGATATAAACATAAATATTTAGATGGCAGTTTGCCACTATCAATCTAGGTAAACAACACTCTTCAGTTCTCCTTTGGATCTATGATAGCCCCTTCCTTGGGATTCTGACCCATGTACAAAAGTCCTTTATACCACAAAAATGCATTCACTCAATAAAAACCTGCTAAACAGAGACAGAGAAATGGCTCACAGTTAAGAGCACTGGCAACTCTTGAAGAGGATCTACATTCTGTTCCCAGCACCCACATGGTGGATAAAAATCATCTGTAACTCAAGTTCCAGGCAATCTGACACCCTCTTCTGGCCTCCATGGGCACTGCCTGACACGGGTGCACTTACATGCAGGCATAACATTCATACACATACACGTAAAATAAAAAAATATATTTAAAAGATAGTTTTAACTTTTCTAAACATATATTATGAGCCAGAAACTGTAACTTCAATTTAGGATTGTTTTTTATTAAACTGCATTGATGCCTCACTAGGCCAATAAGAAAATTTAAAAGTAAGATTAAAGCCTGTCGCCTCTGCCTTTACTTTGAGTTACCTGCTTATCTCTTCACGATGACATGTTAATCATTGAAGGCTCATGATACTCACCTCTCATTTCCCTTAAAGCCTGAATGTGGCATTGTAATGACCTGTTCCAAAACCTCTCAAGTACCTAAAGGTCGCAAGTTTCTGTCCTAAACTTGCAGTTGACTATCTTGTGTCCAGCAGCAGTAAAGCCTTGGATAACAAACTACCTGCATGGTAAGGGAAATTATCCACAATGGTAGTACTATGCCCTGGAAAGTAACTATCTCCTAAAAAACTTGACCCCTAAAACTATGAATTCTGACCATCTTTCAGAACAAGAAGTAAGTCGATAAACGCCCGACCACATCTTGTTTAGGACTGCTTACATATGCATACCTCTTCCCCATAGTCCAACTCTCCCTCTATGTAAAACTAAGCTCATGTTCGTACTGTGAAGGTGAACTTGGAGTTACTAGAACCCTTTATCTGTTCCTGCTCCCTATGATTCACTATTATTTGTGTCTTTAATAAATATATTTGGGAGAAGTGGCCAAGCCTAGTTCTTCAAGATTCCTACAGCTTGTGCTAAAACTCCAGAAATAATATTTAGTTTTACTTAATATTCCATGCTAACAAAATTTCTGCGAAGTTGACTTGAAAAAGTCTGGGATTACATACAGGAAATCTGTATTATATACAGAATGAGAATTTAGCACAATCAATAAATGGCCTAATGCTTGCTCTTCTGCAGCATGGAAAACTACAACTTCCTAAATAATTGTCCTATTTATTATGCAAAACAAATACACTACTAAACATGGAGCAAATTGTGAAAATTGGCAGTCATTCTATATTGTATAAAAAAGGAATATTGTGGGGCTAGAGAGATGGCTCAGTAGTTAAGAATACTGGCAACTCTTACAGAGGACCCAGGTTTGATTCCCAGCACCCACATACTAGCTAACAGCCATCCGTAAGTCCAGTTCCAGTGGATCAGATGCCCTCTTCTGATTTCCACAGGCACTGCACAACACAGGTGCACTTACATGCATGCAGGCAATACACTCATACATGTACATAAAATATTTTAAAAAGAAGGAATATTGTGTCTATACCTTATTTTTACAAATATTTCCATGATAGAAAAATAATTTAATGAGGACAGGCATAAAACTGTTTAATAATTGAATATTGTGAATAAAACAGAATTGAATAGATCAGAGAGGTTAATATTCAATACATATAATGTGTTGTACACAATTCTAGCAGACACATTTACAGTGTGTAAAGTGAATAACTATAAAATCCATAAGATATGAATTTTGAATCATATTACATGGCATTAATTTACTATAGAAATTGATAGTGTGGTGTGCAAAAAAATTAATGAACATTAATGATGTTAAATATCTTTGAAAGTTTGAATAAGCAGTTACAGAAATCAAATGGCAGCATTCTTGACTAATAAAGACACCAAACAGATTATTTACACCATCAGATGACAAACTGTTAAATACAAATATTTTAGGTCTAAAATGGCAATGAATGCACAACAGTGAACATTTAATGGGTCATAGTTTTTAGGCATAATCAGTGACAAAAGAAACTGTCAGCTAAAGAAACTGGTAAGTTCTAACTAGCCAAAAGCAGATATCATTAAAATTTGCTTTAACTAATTTCTGCATTAAAAGAAAAATCCACACTGACTGTTTTTCACAGAGTCAAGAAAGTTCTTATGATGATGCCCAGTAACTGAAGTCAAAAGACATGGACCTGGGGAAATAATTCTGTCAGTATTAGTCTAAAGTTTAGGAAACATCATATCCTACTTTTATACAGGTATTGTGCTTCATAAAGCACTATCAACTCAGAAACTAAAGTAAAATATGTAAGTATATTCTAGTATTAAAATAACATCACCCTGTACTCACTTTTTTTATATTGAGGAAGAAAACATGAAAACTCCCCAAATATAGAACAAGTCAGAGGAATGACCCACTAACAGACTAAGAAACTCTTGCCACACTAGACACAGCAGACCACAGGACAAAAAACTCATCTGACTTGTCTAACTTGCCTAACAGAGTAATGGAAAAGAAAAAAATAAATAAACTGAATACAGGCATCTTAAATGTCATATGTTCAAATGTAGGAATCTACATAGAAATTATTGAGACTAAAGTACCAAGACATAGATCAGAAGAAATTCAATCTGATATGAGAATTATCTTTAAAATATTTACATTAAAGCAGTTTAAAAAATAGTAAACCAAAATAATGCGCAAAAAGCCAGAAACTAAGAGTCTCTAAACCAAAGAGAAAGCAAACAGCTAAAAGTTGCCAGGCTGGAGAGCTACTTAGAGGTTAAGAGCACTGATTGCTCTTGCAGACCACCCAAGTTCAAGTCCTAACACCCACATGGCCGGCAACAACTTTCTGTAACTCCCGTTCCAGGGAATTTGACTCCTTCTTCTGACCTCCACAGGCATTGCACATCACAGATGCAGCTACCCACGTGCAAGCCATACACCCATAAAATAAAAATAATAAATATTTTTAAAATAAATAAATAAAATGGGATACAGAACACAGGTTAAATGTTATGTTAAGCTGAGCTGATGAAAGGATAGAAAACAGAAGCACCAAGCACAATAAACACAGCCAACTGCACGCAGGGGGAGACACAGAAAGATGCTATATGTCTGGGGCCTAGAATGAGAACAGAAGGCTTCTGTTTATGTCACTCGAATACATAAAAGTAATGAAAGAATTGGCCACAAAACTTTCTAAATTTGTATCTCAGATAGGGTTCTTGTCGGAACTCCTGCCTAAAGAAAGAAACGAACAAAAATACTTAAATAATCTTAACACTGTATAATGATTGGATGAAGGTGATTAAAGGTCAGTAGACTGTGAAAGAGACAAAATGAAAATTTGAGTGCGAGGGGGACCCTCAGAAGCTTGTTGAAAGTCAGAACACAGAAAAACATAGATAAAGAATGTAGAGAGAGGTTATTGTTCTAATTACAATTCTACAATAAGGAAAATCATACCTAGTACACAAAATATTTTCAAAAGAGAAAGCATAAGATATGATGGTCAATAGGAGACTTTGTTCCCTTGTGTGCAGGGGATTGCACCAGAGCCTTTCACATGCTAGGCAACTGCTCCACGACTGAGGTATACCTCTAGCCCTACAGTGAGTTTTCATTCAGTACTTTCCAACAGATATATTTTTCTATACACAATGAAACAGGAATTTAAATTGAATGCCTCATATCTGTGATAATCAAATTATGTTAAATATTGAACCAGAATGCTTATTTAGCATTAGGTAATAGCAACTTTAAAAATAATTATGTCTATTTAAATGACATGAATACATTTATTGAATCCAGAAGGAAACCTTCTGCTTCTTGATTAGTTTGACTGGTGACAGGATGATCTATTTTTTTTTTTTGGTCTTTTTTTGAGACAGGGTCTCCCAGTAGCCCCAGCTGGCCTGGAACTCACTATGTAGACCAGGCTGGCCGTGAACTCACAGAGATCTGCCTGCCTCTGCCTCCAGAGTGCTGGGATTAAAGATGTGCGCCACCACGCCTGGCTCAGGATAATCTATTTTAAAGAAAAACAATTCATCATAAAAAATTGATGACCCTTCCAGTACATATTTTTCACAGTATCACTTATTCTTTTATGGAAAGCCATTTGGATCACCGGACACACAGTGGCATAGGTATTCATTACAAGTTTCTGGACACTCAGAAGGACTGGATTATACATCAAGAGCAAGGTTGAGAAGGATGAAATGATGAGGTTCATTCAGTACATGACCACAAAGCAGCTCACCAGTAGAAGGATGGTCTGCGTGGCCCTTTGCTCTGGGGAAGATCTTGGGGAGAGGCTGGTTCTGTGAAGGTGCAGTGATTGCCTACGGTAATAATGCCAAAGTGAAAAAGATTTTGTTCACGGTGGAGTTGCGTGGGGCTAGTGAGCAGTACTCACTGACACTGAGCAGATTTCTCTGGCTCATGTTGGAATACACTACAGTGTACAAGATGACATCACTATTGAAAGACAAATTGAGGGACCAGAAAAACAAGAGCACATGGATGATGTAATTTGTAAGTATGTGTTTAATTTTGACCAACCAGTCATTACTTGGGCTGATGGTGACAGCCTGGAGCACACTCAGGAAGCAGGTGGAACAGATGGAGAGGCCCCTCATCACCCTATGTATGTAAAACAGTGCCTTGCATTTGAACTTATTTTGTAAATTCAGTAACTCAAAAAATTCTGGAGACACAAAGTTCAGTGCAATGAGGAGCATCACGATGTGGATGAGGGACAAGTGACACGTGATCAGCTCAGTGGGCTTAACTCTGCAGTCTTGAATGGCCATGCAGATGTGTAATAAAAGAAGGAAGATGTTGGCTGAGATTCCAATGCCAGTTTGGAAAGAACAAATGCTTTTAATGATGACATCAGTGTATATTGTTTTCATCCTCATGACAGAGAGGAATATTTTGTATATCTTCATAAAAAGAAAAGACCCAATACCATCATTATTCTTCCTGTAGTATGAAAAATCATTAGAAATCATCACCATGTTGTTTTATGACCTTATAATCTTCATAAATACTGATTTTTCACATAAACTTTATGAGTCTATCCACTGAATTACTTTGCATATCAATTAGCTCATAAACGTGGGACAGCAACACAACTAGAATCACATCTAGACCAGATCAGACTGCTCTATTCTTTGACCTCTACTTCTTTACGAATCATGTCTTGATTTGTCTAAATTACATCATATTATAGTTGGCAATCAAAAGTGCCAGTTACATAAGACTATTTAATTGTATTTATGCACCACAATT
Organism: Nannospalax galili; assembly: GCF_000622305.1. Taxonomy (NCBI): domain Eukaryota; kingdom Metazoa; phylum Chordata; class Mammalia; order Rodentia; family Spalacidae; genus Nannospalax; species Nannospalax galili. The sequence continues at coordinate 1,429,347 of NW_008346549.1, read as the reverse complement.
AAATGAATCTATCAAAATGTGGGACCACAAAATCAATTTTAAAACAGTATCATTTTTTGTCTTCCTAAAATGCTACAATTTTAAACTTTGTATTCACTTTTTCTCTGTCGTATTTATGAACCTTATGATTTGGCTGGACCCCTAGTGATTACTCAGTATTTGCATGTTTAATTGGCAATAACAAGCCCACTTCAGAAGCATACTTGTTTTCCCTTGGGCATGAAATATAAAGTATTCATGATACCAGGGCATTACAGTGTGGAAAACTTTGAGGGAGATTATGCTGCTGATAAAAACCCTATTAACCTCTCCATCGAAAAGGATTGCGGCTGTCTCCATGTTCACTTTCCACCCACTGTGTCGTTTATTCCAACTCTCTTGAGCTCAGGAGAGAATTCCCAATGTTCATCTCTCAATAACCAAGTGGATATACAGTTTGTGACAGTCATAAAGATGCATCAAAGTCACCACCTGGAGAATTTTATTGAGACACTACTGAATACACAACTCCTCCCCCACATTTGAATTGCCTTGGGCATAAGGATGACCCTACTCAAGTTTCATCAGCATATTTTAAAAGCCTTGTATAGTTTCACTGAAAAAGTTATCAGTTGCAGTATCATGTCATACATGGAAAATTATTTTATCAAATTATCTCAATTTAGTTTTATAACACAAAAAAGGAAAACCAATTACGTACAATAGTATATACACATATGTATGGATGATGTATTATAAGCCTTATACCAAAAGGGAATAAAATAATTAAACAAAAGTTTTGTAAATACTAAATTGAACACTTTTTTTCACTCCAGGAGATGTGCAGCTCACCTAAGTTATGTCCCTTTCTGTAAATGACCATCTCACACTGAAAGATGTAAAGTGCTGGATCATCAAATGACAACTTCTAGGATGCGCTCGATGTCCTTGGCACAGAATGGGAGAGAGAAAAGACTGTGCTTGTGCCATGGGTTAGAGGTGGCTGCAACAGTATCACGATTTCTTCCCACATCCCTAATCTAAAAACAGATCACTGTCAATAACCTCCATGTGTATTCAAAGACATCATGTGTTGTTTATCTGGATTTTAAAGTTCATTTTGTGTTCTTTATTTTGCTAAGATTTCCTTATGAGTGTGTTGCCTGCATGCATGTAAGTGCACTTGTGTCATGCAGTGTCCATGGAGGTTAGAAGACAGCATCAGAGCACATGGAACTGGAGTGCCAGAGGATTGTTAAGTCATCATGTGAGTGCTGAGAACCTAACCTGGATCCTCTACAAGAGCAGCCAGTGCTCTTAACCACTGAGCCATCTCTCCAGCCCCTGTGTTTTTCTAAGATTAATGTCACAACCTCAACATGAAAGCATCATGAAATTTAGAAAAATATGGTCATGACCTGCAAACAATGGAATAGCCAATTTCAGAGAAGTCACCTTTAGGTTGGTCAGAAAGCAAGGGAAAACTGAGTTTCCTTTAATAGGTTAAGAAACCAATTAGTACTCCCTGTAAGAAGGAACAAGCAGGGGTGATTGGACTGAGGGTGAATGAAGCTTCCCAACTCCCAGGAGACAGGCAGTGCAATCAAGTACATCTTCTTTTTCTGACTTCACTTGAAATGTGTCTAAGTTTTATTAAGACCTAAGATGTAGAGGTTGGAAAGATAGCTCAGTAGTTGGCAGCAGTGACTGTCTTTGCAGAGGAACGCAGGTTCAATTGCCAGCACCCACATTGCAGCTGGTAGTCATCTGTAACTCGACTTCTAGGGGATCCTATGGTCTCTTCTGGCCTCCCCAGGCATTGCATACACATGGTGCATTATAGACACACAGACAAAACACTCATATACATCAAATAAAGATAAGTAAAGCCGGGTGTGGCAGCATATGCCTGTAGTCCCAGCACTTGGGAGTCAGAGGCAGGTGGATCTCTGTGAGTTCAAGGCCAGCCTGGTCTACATAGTTGAGTTCCAGGACAGCTGGGGCTACAGGGAGACCCTGCTTCAAAAAGACCAAAAAAAAATAAATAAAAATGAAAAAAAGATAAGTAAAAAAGACCTAGGATGTATGCATGTATACATATGCATGCATATGTAGATATATGGTTATATGTCATTGTATAAAGTGGAAAAACATGGCTACTAAATGGAATATTGACAAACATATTTCTATTGTTCTCTGGAAACTGGACTTGGTTTGCATGTGTAGCTGAAAGCCCACAGCTGATGAGAAGAATGGTCATCACTGCCCACACCCAAGTTTAGTTCTGAGGAAAGCAGAAGGTGACGGATTCCCCAGTGCACAGGTAGAACACGGACGCACATCACAGGACCTTGACTGCAGTTGTGCTATGAAGTCAGGAATCTTTCAAAGTGTTCTCTCAGATTCTGATTGGGGGATGACTAGAACCATGAGAACAACCAGGAAGCCAGGAAGGCATAAAAGTCTCACAAACTAGTAACCTCAGCCTTGCCCATCACAGCAGTGAGAACAATTACAATGGCAGCATCAGACCAGCTCTGGGGGAAAGGGAGAGCACATCCTCTGTGCTCCAGCTTCACTACGGAGGGTCACCTGGCGGTGCTACAGAACATTACCCTCCTAAACGCAGAATACAGAATTTCAACATTAACTACTTGAGGCAATGTTTAAAACCACGGAGGTTTTCCGCTGACCAAATTGAAGAGAGAATAGACAATCCTCTGACATCACGTTGTTCCATTTTACAAGATGACACCATCTTCTCTGTCTTCCATTTTAAAGGCATAGATAATAGAAAACTATCCTGAGTTCAGACATTACCAGAAACTCATGACAATTCAGCAACTAAGTTAGAATTTACCTAGCACTTCGATGAACACTTTTAATAAATGGACCTCATGTGGTATTTGAAGAAAAAAAATCAATTGTGCTAACTTTGGAGGATATTTTCTATAGTAATCTCTAAATATTGCAAATTTTATTTGCCATATTTCTATAAAACTAATGTTCTGATCATTATTATGTTTCCATTGATGTATAAAACATTAAATACATTTCTTTTATAAAACTGATTAATAACAAAATATATTATTTTGAGATAATTTAATGGTCATCTTTACCTTGACAGGGCTGGAGAGGTGGCTCAGTGGTTAAAAGCCCTTGCTGCCCTTACAGAGGACCTGTGTTCAGTTCCCAGCACCATCATATCAGGCAGCTGACGACTGCCTGTTGCTCCAGTTCCAGGAAATCCAACACCTTCTTTGTGGCCTCTGTGGGTACCAGGCACACACGTGGTACACATACATAAAGGCAGGCACTCACACATACACATACAATAAAAACAAATAAATCTTTTTGAAAATTACCTTTACAGCCAGGGGTGGTGGCACACACCTTTCATTCTAGCACTGCAGTGGCAGACAGAGCTCTCTGAGTTCCAGACCAGCCAGGGCTACATATAAGACCCTGTCTCAAAAAAAATTGCCTTGACAATCCATATAGTGATAGAATGAAAACATCTCTATGACCACAGGTCAAGATCTAATTATTATATAGCATTAAAATACCTTATGCTTTGTGATGACATAATAAAACAGTCTTAAAATATGAACTATTACATAATGTAGTGCCATCTACAATGAATACATGCACTGAAATTTTTTTACTAAAATGATTTTAAGAAACTGTATACATGGCTCAGTGATTGAGAGCACTGGCTGCTCTTGCAGAGGACCCAGGTTCTATTCCCAGCACCCACATGGCAGTTAACAAATGTCCATAACTCCAATTCCAAGGAATCTAATACCCTCTTCTGACTCTACAGGCATTGCACGACACAGGTGCACTTACACACATGCAGGCAATACACTCATACACATAAAATTGAAATAATAAAATATCAAAAAAATGATTTTAACTATCTCCCAATTTTTTGAAAAAGTGACTACAGCACCGTGAATTGGTTTGGATTTGGTATGTTCTACTAGAATAAAATTACATATTAGATACATGTAAGAAGACAAACAGAAAAGTGTTAAAGAAGAAAAATCAAAATATAATTCCATGCTAAATCTTACAGAACCTTATAAAAACAAACCTCTTTCCAAACCTGTAAATTTATGGTTTTGTTCCACTCATGAAACCACTCTTTCCATCTATAGTACTCACTTATGACTCAGTACAATCTCAGAGAAGATTCTGGCGAGAGGAAGCTCCAGTGTTTCAATGGAAATCATCTTCCTTCCCCAACCCCTTCACTGGGCCTTCAGTTTAAGCACTTCCTGCTAATGAACTACAGAAACACGTGTATTCATTAGGCTGAGGAGTTCCAAACACTCCTCTCCCACAAGGTCCATAATCATTACATCCTGTTACAGAAGGAGACAGCCCTGGCTGTTCATTATTGCCCACACCCAAGTTTAGTTCTGAGAAAACCAGAAGGTGACAGATTCCCCAGTGCACAGGTAGAACATGGACGCACATCACAGGACCTTGACTGCTGTCCTGCTGTAAAGTCCAGGAATCTTTCAAAAAGCTCACTCAGATTCTGATTTGGGGGGTGACTTAGAACCATGAGAACACCAAGAAACCAGGAAGGTATAAAGCTTTGGGCTTGCAAACTAGTAACATGCATCCCTGAACATCAGAGCAGTGAGAACAGTTACGGTGGTTTTTCTATAGTAATCTCTAAATATTGAAAATTTTATTTGCCACATTTCAAAAAACCAATGTTCTGGTCATTGTCATAAGTTTAAATTGATGTATAAAGCGTTAAATGCTGACATTTCTTTTATAAAATTTATTAATATATATTATTTTGAGATAATTCATGGTCATCAAAAATTACCTTGACAGGGCTGGAGAGATGGCTCAGTGATTAAAAGCACTTGCTGCTCTTGCAGAAGATTTGTGTTTAGTTCCCAGCACCATCACATCAGGCAGCTCACAACTGCCGGTTACTCCAGTTCCAGGGAATCCAACGCCTTCTTGTGGCCTCTGTGGGTACCAGGCACACACGTGGTACACATACATAAAGGCAGGCACTCACATATACACATACAATAAAAATAAATAAATCTTTTTCTTAATTACCTAGACAGCCAGGCATGGTGGCAAATGCCTTTCATTCTAGCACTACAGTGGCAGACAGAGCTCCCTGGGTTCCACACCAGCCAGGACTATATATAAGACCCTGTCTCAAAAAAATTACTTTGACAATCCATATGGTGATAGAATGAAAACACCTCTATGACCACAGGTCAAGATCTAATTATTATATAGCATTAAAATACCTTATGTTTTGTGATGACACAAAACAGTCTTAAAACGTGAACTATTGCCAGGTGTGGTGGCGTACGCCTTTAATCCCAGCACCAGGGAGGCAGAGGCAGGCGGATCTCTGTGAATTCAAGGCCAGCCAGGTCTACATAGTGAGTTCCAGGACAGCTGGAGCCACAGGGAGACCTTGTCTCAAAAAAACAAAACAAAACAAAAACCCATGAACTATTATGTAATTCAGTACCATCTACAATGAATACATACACTGAAAATTTTTTATTAAAATGATTTTAAGGGACTGAAAAAAATGGCTCAGCGATTAAGAGCACCACCTGCTCTTGCAGAGGACCTGGGTTCAATTCCCAGCACTCACATGGAGGTTAACAACCATCCATAACTCCAATTCCAGGGAATCCAATACCCTCGTCTGCCTCTGCAGACACTGCACGACACGGGTGCACTTACACACATGCAGGCAATACACTCATACACATAAAATAAAAATAATAAAATATTTTTAAAAAATGATTTTAAATATCTCCCATTTTTTTAAAAAATGACTACAGCACACCGAATTAGTTTGGATTTGGTATGTTCTACTAGAACAAAATTACGTATTAGATACATGTAAGAAGACAAACAGAAAAGTGTTAAAGAAGAAAAATCAAAATATAATTCCATGCTAAATCTTTCAGAACGTTATAAAACAAAACTCTTTCCAAATCTGTAAATTTATGGTTTTGTTCCACTCATGAAGCCGCTCTTTCCATACTCACTTATGACTCAGTACAATCTCAGAGAAGATTCTTAAGAGAGGAAGCTCCAGTATTTCAGTGGAAATCATCTTGCTTCCCCAACCCCTGTGCTAGGCCTTCAGTTTAAGCACTTGCTACTAATAAAGTAGAGAAAGACATAAACTGATTAGGCTGAGGATTTTCAGTGAGCCCATGTGAAATGAGGCCCAAGATGTGCTTATATGGAAGGAGTTCCAAACACTCCTCTCCCACCAGGCCCATAATCATGTCCTGTTGCAGAATGAGACAGCCCTGGCCTGGGGAACTTTACAAAGGGGTGCTACCAACAGAACTCAATCTACCCTGCTCCTAAAAAACAACAGAGAAGGAGCAGCTAGCTTCCCAGCTCTTCCCTGAGGGAACTCATCTTCCTGTCCACATCTGTCTGAGAGCTCTCTGTAATCTCAGTCCTCACCCAGAGAAGCAAAGTGAAACTAACAACTGCCTTCAAAACAAGGAAACACTGCTTGTATCCCCATTACTTCAGAAGATTCCTGGTGGCTTCACACCTATTCTCCCTTGGCTTCGGGGCCTCAGTAAAGGATAAGGCACTGGTGTCCGAATTAAGCATGCTTAGGAAAAGTGCTCCGAAGACATCAATAAAGCCAGGTGTGTGATCTCCAGCACGCTGGGAAGAACAAGCCCCACCACAGGGCAAGCAGTGTTGATCACACACGAATATACTTACAAACATGCCAAACTATGACAATCACATCTTACCAGATATGACAATGTCCTCAACCTTTATGAGGTGTAAAGTGATAATATGAGTGATTGCTATGTAGCATACAGGAAATACTGAACCCTGAACTTGCATCCTCATAATATGCTTAAAATGAGAAGGAACTGCCAGAAACCAGAAAACTCAAAACATAGAATGCTGTTTTGAACAGACTGAAAACAGACTGGAAAGGGATTCGTAGTTATACCATCACCAACAGCGAAAACTTAAGGAATGATATCAGCAAACAAGATATGGACAAAAATAACTTCACAATAAGCTTTTATTTTCTGTAAAATTAAAAAAAGTAAGTTACAAACTTTTTTTATTCCAAAAGAGAAGACCCAGGGCACAGTTACGATAGAAAAAAGCAAAATCCTGAATTTAGTAACGTAAGTAGCTCCATGTTCAGAATCTGGGATTCGCTCATGATCTTTTGGGATACAAAGGGCTTGGGCAGCTCTACTTCTGCTCTGCCATCTGTAGACACACAGTTTATCTTGTAGGCTCAGACCAGCTCCACTCCACACCTGTTGTTGTCCTTGGTGGATTCCACAGTCCTGGCATCTCTACTATCCTAGGGTCTCCACTGCAATTGAGGCTGTACCTTCATGGCATCTCCTGGCCTCTCACTCACTGTACCAAGCCTCAGGTTCTCACCATGACTCCTTCCACTTTCAGCTTTTGTTTTTCCAAAGCTGTACCACATGGGAGACTCTTACACACTACCAAGTTTGCCTTCCAGCTTAATACAGTCTTGCCCCCGCCCCCCAGACCACTGCTTCTATGTGCTGACCCTGAGAAAACACTCCCCAGAAGATTTCACCTCAATGATTTTGGTCTCTTATTAATCACAGCTGATTTTTTAGCCCCAATTGACCAACATCTGTTGTCCCAATAAAGCAAAATTTTTACTTCCACAAATTCTTAATCCAAAATATCACTTGAACAGCCCCAATAGTCTTTGCTTCCCTCTGAAACGTCACAAGCCAAGCATTCAGGCACTCGTTATCTAAATTTCTGTCAACATTCTTTTTTCTTTTTTCTTTTTTGACTTCAGATCTGTTCCCAACAATTTCTTCCTTTTTTAAAATTTTTACAAAAACTTTATTGAGAATTTCATACATGTATATAAGGTGTTTTGATCAAATCCATGCCCACTCCCTCCCATCCAACATTCCCCCCTCTGAAGAGGTAACCCTAAAATCTTTAAGGATTAGATACAAGCTCCCAAATACTTTTGACATTTTTGGCCTTTGGAACAGAGTATGTTGCTAACAGGTCCAAGAACATTTTGACTTTTAGCCAAGAAACTGGGGTTTTGGGGGTCTTTTTACGCTAACTGCCTAGCCAATTCCTAACTGCTATTTTTTTAAAATCATTTTTGTTAATTTTTAATAACTACATGATTAGAGTCTTCTTTGGTGCTGAACAGGGATGCAGGGTGAGACAATTGGAGTACCCCTTCAGTGGGTCTATCTAAAAGACTCCCAAATAGCATAACTTTTGTCTCTAAGGGGAGAAGAAAGTTCTTGAATCATGAATGGGAGATGTGAAAGAGAAGTAAAGGCAAGAGTAATTAGCATTACAAGTTCTAGACAGGGAACTAGAAAAAAGTCAGAACAGGGCAAATTTCAAGTATTCATAAGGAAGTCCATTGGAGTTTCTTGACCAGGGCTTCCAAAAGCATCCCTCTATTGGGTTCTTCCTCATTTTTCTTTTGTCTTCCAAGGCTGAACTAGTTGGCTGGGAAGAGTGGCTGGGTACTCATGTGACAGTCCAGTGACAAGGTCTCCCTGTAGCTGCAGCTGGCTTGGATTCGCTAATGAGACCAGGCTGGCCTCGAATTCACAGAGATTCACCTGCCTCTGCCTCCTGAGTGCTGGGATTAAAGGAGTGTGCCACCATGCCCAGCACAATAAACTTTATAACAACTGTGAAATTTCAAAATCAGACAATCAAAGAACTATTTAAAAATATGCCCATATATATTCCAAATATGCTGTGTGTCTATGTTCATGTCAACCTTATTACTTCATATTAGATTATACATAAAATCTCTTTATATGGATCTCCTCTCACTCTCTCACTCTCTCTGATCCATAGGCATGTAAGTTGAATTAATAGATAAATACACCCAGATGAATAGCCAAATATTATGAATGATACTTAGAAATCAAAAAATGATTATAATTATTTATGTGAATAAAAACACAAAAGGTTTTAGTGACTGCCTCTGTAGTGCAGGTTCTAAATTAAGTTCATCTTTTTTTTTTTTTGTCTTTTTGAGACAGGGTCTCTCTGTAGCCACAGCTGCCCTGGAACTCATTATGTAGACCAGGCTGGCCTCGAACTCACAAAGATTCACCTGCCTCTGCCTCCTAAGTGCTGGGATTAAAGGCATGCGCTGCCACACCCGGCTTTAAATTCATCTTTTAAAAAAAATATTTCATTTATTTATTTATGTGTATGACTGTTTTGTCTGCTTGCATGTAAGTGCACCCCCACATGCAATGTACATGGAGATCAAAAGGGGGCATCAGATCCCTTGGAACTGGAGTTACAGATGGTTGTTAGACATCATGTGGGGGCTGGGAACCAAAGCCATCTTGTAGGGGCTGGGAACCAAACTTCTGCAAGAGCAGCCAGTGTTCTTAACCACTAAGACATCTCTCCAGCCCCTAAGTTCATCTTTTGTTAAAATTCATCAATCAACTCAATCTCATAGACGTATAATTCTGGGGCACAAATTACAGTTGTACCTGGGTTGCCATTATTCTAATACCCTCTTCCTAATATCAAGAAGATGAGTTAAAGATCCAAGCACACTCCAGACCTGGGAGCTCCCCCAGCCAACTATTGAGTCTAATCTGTGTTCCCCAAGTGCTCTTCAGTGTGGGTCTATCCCTTGGAACCTGGTCAACCTAATGGCATCACACCCCTGCATCCCCTCTCCCAGCAGCTGTCAGTTGTCATTAGATCCTCAGTTAGGGCAGGGATTTCTTTCCCGCCTTCCCCATCCATACTCTGTTTTTGTCTGACTTGTGCTTTCACAGTTCTTGCTCATGCGATCACAAATGCAACTCCACTATGGTGTCCAGACAACACAGATTCCTTGTATTCATCTACCACTTCTAGCTCTTACAATCTTTCTTCCCTTTCTTCTATAATGACCCTGGGGCCTTGGGAGGAGTGTCATATAGGCTTCCCACTTAGAACTCAGCACTCTACAGTCTCTTATTCTCTGGACATTGACCAGTCATGGGTCACTGTGCTAATTGCCATCTATTATAAGAAGAAGGTAGGGCAGGTGTTGTGGTACACTCCAGAGGCAGAGGCAAGCAGATATCTGAGAGGTTCAGGCCAACCTGGTCCAAATAGTAATCTCCAGGCCAGCTGGGGCAGCAAGGAACCCTGTCTCAAAAAGCAAAAGGAGAAGAAGGAGAAAGAGGAGGAAGAGGAGGAAGAGGAAGAGGAGGAGAAGGAAACAGCTTCTCTGGTGAGAGTTGAGAGACACACTAATCTATAAATATAACAATAAGTCATTAGGAGTCAATTTAATACCATGCTTATTTAGCAGGATAATAGTAATAGGTTCTTCCTGATGGCCTGTTGACCTGTCTAGTCTCAGGTTTCTGGCCCTGCTAACAGTGCCAGATATGGGTAGCTACTTGTGTGCAGATCTTCAAACCAATGAGAAAGAAGTTGCTTACTCCTATAACAGTTGTGCCACTATTTCAGAAAGTAGAATTATCTTGCCAGACCAGTTGTCATTGTAGCTTACAGGGTTCACAGCTGGGTAAGGTTGATGATTACCTTTCTTTTCCAGTAGCTTCAAATCTTTTGTTTTCTGTGTATCACTTGGAATCCAAGTGAAAGCTGAGAAAGTAAAAAGGTCTTCGTGGAGTTGAGGGGGGTTAAGGGATGGGAGATGACAGGTTATAGGTAAAATAAAGGAAGTGAGGTGGAGTACTTGGGCAGAAAGACTTAAACCAGGAGAATGAGGAGGAGTGTAGGAAACCAAGAGGTAACAGGGAAGGCTAACCCAAAAGAAAGGGGCATGAAAAGCCACATGGAAGCACACTGTATCACAACTCAACTCAAAACAGTGAAGATAGTGGAACACATGTGAAAACAAAGAAGAGAGGGAAATACTGAGGGTTAAAGGGTTAAACAGGGATGGGGTAGGGCAATGAGGGAGTGGAGGTGGGAGTGAGTAGGTTAACCAAAGTAAGGAGCTATGAAAAAGTCTTTTGGAAATCCAAGAATTAGGAAGGTAATTTCAGCATATAACTTTTAAAAAATAGAATTTAAACGGCATTACCTGCCCCCATGAGTGGACAATGGCACTCCCAAAAGACATATATTATTAAATGAAAGCTGAAGTGCAAGGCATGGACTACCTCTCTAGTTATCGGTGAGAGCAGCCCCAGAGATCTGCAAAACAATATAGGCTGTTCCCATTACCCTTAGTTATCCACCATAACTACATAAGACCCTGTTGCTGATGACACACACTTTGACCGCAGGACAATAACAGAAATCAATCCCCAAATGACCAGGAAACTTACTCCCTGTTGGCTAGCCTCCAAAGTGCTGGAAAGTACTATGTAGGTCACTGGGGGGTAAAAGATATTAGTGGTTTTACTTAGCACATGGATCCTGCATGCTGATCTGCCAGGCAAGATGTGCCTACTGGTGTAATAGTGACACAACTGTTAATGGATAACTAACCACATTCTGATTGAATCTGAGATTTGTTCCAAGGAAGGAATTTCATACTTGGTATTGTAATCCTGGTCAAAATCCCATTGCTTTGAGGTCAAAGGCCTTAGGTTAAAACATGCTATTGCTATTTTGTTAATTGGTCATGCTGTCAAATTGCCTTCTAAATATTTATATTTATACCCATAGACCTGGCGATTGTTTTCAACATTGGTCAGAGAAGCTTCTTTTTTTATAGTCAGAAGCAGTCAATGGAGAGATGCATAATTTTTCAAGGTGCTGAGTATATGTGACTATGAATGATCATCCCTAAATAGATATCTACATCAACCCACCACCACCATGGCTAAGGGAACATCGTGGAAGAGGCACAAAGAATGTCAGAGCCAGAGGATAGGGAGGAGTGCTGTAAAATGCTGTCTTCTGGATATGACATGGCTATTGCAATCATGAACTCATGGCAGCTATGGTTATATACACAAAACCTGAACAAGACCAAGCCAGCCAATATTCTGGCACAGATGGGTAAGAGGACCTCCAAACCCCACCCTACAGTGAGGAGCTATTGGTAGTGGGTAGTTGCTGGGGGAGGAAGAATTGTTCTTTTTTGAGGATGTGGCCCCTTGTAGATTTCCTGTGCTCCAATGAATGGCCCCACACCCATGAACATAAAATCAGTACTAACTAGACTTAGCTGGTTATCAAAAAAATACATGAAGTTGGGAAGGAGCATGTTGGAGGGGACAGGGGAGGAGTTTGAGGGGAAAATAGGGGTAGATATAATATTTCATTGGACACATGTATGAAATTTTCAAAAATAAAAAATTTTAAGACTCTAATTTCACGCCAAGTATGGTGGTGTACACCTTTAATCCAAGTACTCAAGAGGGAGATGCAGGTGGATTTCTCTGAGTTCAAGGCCAACCTGGTCTACATAGTAAAACACTGTCTCAAAAAAACAAAACATATCACATTTTGTAATATGAAGCTCCTAGCCAGTCATGTTGGCGCATGCCTGTAGTCCCAGCACTTGGGAGGCAGAGGCAGACAGATCTCTGTGAGTTCAAGGCCAGCCTGGTCTACATAGTGAGTTCCAGGACAAATGGGGCTACAGGGAGATGCTGTCTCAAAAAAACAAAAACAAAAACAAAAAACCATATAATACAAAGCTCCTCTAGTTCAGATGCACTCATGTTTTTCATGTCTCTCATATTCAATCTCAGTACTCATCTTGCCTTCTTCAATGCCTTCTCATTCATCCTCATTCTCGGCTTTATATTTGTTTAGCTCTTTGGTGTTAATTTCTAGTTCTTCCCTTCCAAAATGACATATCTAAGAATCATTCATACCCACCAGTTTTATAAATCACAATCTTATTTACATGTATTTCTTCTCATCCCTGTTTTCTTGTTTTACTTTGAAGGATATTTGTCATCCTAGCTCTGCTAGGACATTTTCATACCCCTGGGAACTTTCCCAGATCTGTTGTAGTGAGCTCCCTTTCCCACATTTCCCTGTGCCCAGCCATCTCAGCTCTAATAGGACCTTAGCACTCACCCCCACTTCCCAGATTTTGCAGCTTTCTGCCCTGCTGAGTTTCCTTTCCCACACCTCCTTGCATTCTGCCATCTCAACTCTCGGACCTGCTCAAGTTACTAGGATCCTTGTGCCCCAAGACCTGTGAGTTCCCCCAGACTGATCTATCAGCCAGCCTGTTCACCTAGCAACCACCCAGCCCACCCTGCTGTTCTAGGACCATGAGTAGCAAACCATGGAACCTCAATTCAAAAGTTGTAACTATTCCTAACTTAAGTGAGACCACTTCTTATACCCCATTTGCACATCAACATAAAGTGGCCCCAAACTGAACACCAAGGACTACTCATTGAACAATAACCTGACAAGTTGGAGAAACAGCAAAGACAACCATTCAACAAAGACATTACCTAAACATACCAAGAATCAGAACCAAAGATATAAGTCAGGAGGCGAAGGTCCTAATGAAAAAGCACAAGCAACGTGAATAACGAAGATAATATGTCTATTACAGAAATGAACACCCTTATCGCAATGCTGAAAATGGCATGACAATGATTTCAAAATAGCAATTACAAATATGTTAAGGAAATCAAAGAGGATATAAATAAAAGAATGAATAAAGACCATGAAAACACAAACAGTTCAAAAGTTCTGGTGGACAAAGAGCAGGGGCAGTGGCCAGTATTGTTTGGGGGGTCTATGGGACTCCTGGCCAACAGTTTTCGAGGGAGTCTGTCCTGATAATGGGCTTTTACTTTGCTCGTCTATGGTGTCTAGTAGGGGCAAGGTCCCTTTTATAAGGTAACTCTTTTTACTTTCTTTTTGTAATTTATACTTATATACTTTAATAAACTTCTATAGTGGTAGAAGCTTTTTTCTTTTCCTTTTTAATATTTATTATGTTATTTTATGTATATTAATCTATTGCCTACATGTGTATAAGTGCACCCATGTCATACAGTGCCCCTGGAGGTCAGAAGAAGGTGTCAGATCCCCTGGACCTGAAGTTATGAACAGTTGTTAGCTGCCATGTGGGTGCTGGGAATCCAACTCAGGTCCTCTGCAAGAGCAGTCAGTTCTCTTAACCGCTGACCCATCTCTCCAGCCCCAGTCTGGCTTTTTCTAAAGGCATTTAGTGTTAGTTATCCCTCTCCATTCTGCCTCCTCTGCCCTGCCCTCTCATTCCCCACCCCATTTAGCCCTTCCTCCTCTATTATTCCCCTTCATCCTTTATATCACAGCATTCTACCTTCCCTTCCATGAAGCCTCCCTCCCTCCATGGCCATCTATTAGTTTCCTGACCTCTCTGGATTTTCGAATTGAACCGTGTATCTAAGATTTCAAAGTTAGCATCCAGCTATGACACAGAACACGCAATGTTTATTTTTCTGGGTCTAGGTTATATCACTCAGGATGATTGTTTGCTGTGCCTGTAAGTTCCAATGTATTCCCTATTTTCTCCTCTATTTGATTCAGGGTATCGGGTCTTATGTTGAGGTCCTTGACCCAGTTGGAGTTGAGTTTTGTGCATGGTGAGAAATAGGGATCTAGTTTCACTCTTTTGCATCTGTTATCCAGTTAGACCACCACCATTTGTTAAACATACTATTTTCTCTGTAGTGCGTATTTGTGACTCTCTTGTCAAAAATCAGGTGGCTGCAAATGCATAGATTTAGATCTGGGTCCTCAATTCTATTTCACTCATCAATGTTTCTGTTTTTATGACAGTACCATGCTGTTTTATTACTGTAATTCTGTAGTATAATTTGAGATGAGGGATAATGCCTCCAGCAATTCTTTTGTTGTCCAGGCTTACTTTGGCTCCCCTAGATTTATTTGCATTTCCATATGAAATTTGAGATATTTTTCAAATTTCTGTGAAGAATTTTGTTGGAATTTTAATGGGTATAGCATTGAATTTGTAGACTGCTTTTAATAGGATGACTATTTTCACAGTATTAATCCTACTGATCCATATGTATGGGAGGTCTTTCCATCTTCTAGTATTTTTTTCAATTTCTTTCTTCTGCATCTAAAAGTTCTTATAATTGAAGTCCTTTGCTTTCTTGGTAAGATTTAGTCCAAGATACTTTATGGTG
>NW_008346549.1:1342413-1414195 GCF_000622305.1 Nannospalax galili | reverse complement strand
TTTTTTTGAGGCTGTCATCAATGGAATCATTTCCTTTATATCTTCCTCAGTATGTTTGGTGTTTGTATATAGGAAGGCTACTGACTTTTTCTTTTTTCTTTAAAAAAATACTTATTTTATGTGTATAAGTGTTTTGCCTGCATGTATATAAATGCACCCATGCATGCAATGCATGTTGGAGGCCAGAAGAGGGCTTTAGATCTCCTGGAACTAGAGTTATATATGGTTGTTAGTTGCCATGTGGGTGCTGGGAACTGAACTTTGGTCTTTTGCAATAGCAACTTGTACTCTTAACCACTATCTCTCCAGTCCTAAGGCTACTGATTTCTGTGTTAATTTTATAACCTGCTACTTTGTTGAATGTATTTATCTGCTCTCTCATGGTTTTCTCATGGAGTATTAGGGTCTTTTACGTAAAGTACTATATTGAACATGAATGGTGAGAAAGGACGTCCTTATCTTTTTCCTGATTTCAATGCGAATGCTTTGTGTTTTCCTCCATTTAGTTTGATGTTGGCCATGCACTTCTTTTACATTGCCTTTATTATGATATGTCCCCTCCATCCCTAGATACATAACTTTTATTATGAATGGATGTTGGATTTTGTCAAAGTCATTTTCTGCATCTAATGAGATCATGTAGCTTCTGTCCTTGAATCTGTTTATGTGGTTTATTTATTGATTTACATATCCTGAACCATCTCTGCATCCCTAAGATGAAACCAACTTGTTCATAGTTGATAATCATTTTGTTGTTGTTCAATTTTATATATTTATCTTTCTACTTTTAATTGAACTTGTGTGCATATCATACAATGCATCTTAATCATTTTAGACCCCTCCATAATCTGCACCCTGATAATCACTCTCCAGATTTCATGCATTATGTCATATATATTAAGGCCTATGGAGTCAAGTTTCTATCCCCAGATGTGAGTTCATCCACTGGAGCCTAGTCAACCTATCTAGCATCACTCCTATAAAGACAAACTTTCCTTCACCCAACAGTGATCAGCTGCCACTAGTTTTTCAGCTAAGGTTGGAGCTTCTTATCCATTTTCCCACTTCCATGCTGGCTTTTTGAATGGTTTGAGTTTGCATGGGTCTTGTGCATGCTGTCACCATTGCTGTAGGTTCATATGAGCAAGTTTCCAATCGCCTGGAAAACTGTTGCCTTGTGGTCATCCACCACCCATGGCTCTTACAGTCTTTCCACCCCCTCTTCCACAATAGCCCCTGAGTTCTGGGTGGCTGAGATTTAATATTGAAGTCCAATCCAGGGACACACACTCTGCAGTCTCTTATTCTCTATACTTTGGCCAGTTGTGGCTTTCTGTGTTAATCACCATCTGTTGCATGAGATTCACTGGTAAGAGTTGAAAGATGCATTAATGTTCTCTCTGCCCCCTGTTCCACTGTTTCCTGAGCCTTAGGTATATAAGTTGCATTGTAGATGTATCACTTAGGACTGGGAATCTTACAAACACTTATTCTCTGCATTTGTCCAGTTTTGAAACTCTGTAATACTATTTTAAGTGGAGAGGGAGGAGGAAGGGTTACATAGGGGGAGAAAGATGAGAGATAAATAACACTTGGTGTGAAAAACAAGAGGGAAATGTATTAGTTCAAAATCCTACTGAAAAATACACTATATATAGTATATAGTATATTATGTGTATAAATGACTGCATAGGTTAAGGCTATATAACAAGAAACACAGTGCCAGACAGGAGAAACCTCCCTTTGAGTTGTTGGTCAGGGTAGCCCCAAAATAACACAGGCTATTGTCACAGCCCTTGATTGCCTCCCAGAACTTGAAGATCAGACCTCATTGCTGAAGACAGAACATACTTCAGACACAGGACTTGGAGAAATGGAGCTGGTACTAACTTGAAAGCCTCCTTCCTGAAGACTAGCACTCATAGTATCAGAGGATACTATGCAAGCAGCTAAGGGAGAAAATCAATCAATATTTCAGCACAGCTGTAAAGCCCATTAACCACAATAATTAACCACAGAGATAGCACAGCAAACTTATCTCTACTGGTGCAGTAGTGGAACTTTTATCTTGGGGGTAATTAACAGCTATCTAATTGGACTTAAAGTTTGGTCATGTCCTAGAGAGAAACTTCCGTCTGTCACATCCCTACACAAACATGATTTCTTACTCTATGTTAAAGTATACCCCTCACCACTCATCAAGGAAGCTTCTTTTTGCAAAAGATGATAATCTTTCTAAAATGTTTTTGCATTCACTTTGATGTGCTCTTGGATTTGGTTTCCAAGTATTTTGTTGAGAATTTTTGTGTCTATGTTAAACAAAGGGATTGGTCTATAATATTCTTTTTTGTTGTTGGGTCTTTGTCTGGTTTTGGTACTAGAGTAATATTGGCTTTACAGAAAGAAATTGGGAGTGTTCCTTCCTTCCTTTTCTATTTTATGGAATAATTTGAGGAGTATTGTTGTTAGTCTTCTCTGAAGCTCTGGTAGAATTTTGTGCTGCATCCATCTCATTAGTTGTTATGGATCATTTAAATAATTTATGTCATCTTGATTTAACTTTGGTTGGCCATACATATCTATAAGTTTATACATTTGTTTTAATTTTAGAGTTTAGTAGAATATAGATTTTTAAAATGTTCTTATGATTTTCTAAATTTCCTCAGGTTTGTTGTAATGTTTCCCTTTTCATCTCTGTATTTGTTAATTTGGAACCTCTCTTTCTTTTGGTTACTTTGGCTAAAGGTTTGTCATCTTTATTAGTCTTTATAAAGAACCAACTCTTCATTGACTCTTTGTATTGTTTTCTTCATTTCTAGTCCATTAATTTCAAAATTTTCTATCTACCACTTTTAGATATTGTCTGTTCTTGATTTTCCAAGGCCTTCAGATGCATCATTAATTTATTTGTATGAGATATTTCTAATTTTCTGGTGTACTCACTTGATACTATAAATTTTCCTCTTAGGAATGTCTTCATTGTGTCCCAAGTACTTTGATTCGTTGTGCTTTCATTTTCATTCAATTCTAGGAAATTTTATTTCCTTCTTGATTTCTCACTTGACACAAATTTCATTCAGTAGTGTGTTGCTTAACTTAAGTTTATATACTTTTCTTATTTTTATTGTTGCTGCTATCTATCGGTTTGTGGGCAGGTAGACCATAGGATGATATTTCAATTTCCAAAATTTGTAAAGACTTGCTTTGTGTGCTAATATGTGGCCAATTTTGGAGAAAGTTCCATGGCTGCTGAGAAGGATGTGTATACTTTGGTGTCTGGGAAGAATGCACTGTAGATGTCAGTTAGGTCCATTTGATTCATGATGTCATTTAAGTCCAGGCCTTCTCTATTTAGTTTTTGTCTGGATGACCTCTTTATTGTTGACAGTGGGGTATCAAAGTTCCCCATTATCACTGTGTTGTAGTTGATGTGTTATTTTCAATCTAATAAAGTTTATTTTATGAAATTGGATGCCCCTGTGTGTAGTACATATATGTTTGGGATTGTATTATCTTCCTGTTGAATTTCTCCTTTAATGGGTATGATATGACTTTCCCCTCTCTTCTGACCAGTTTTAGTTTAAAGTCTATTTTGTCAGATGTTAGAATAGCTACACCTGCTTGTTTCTTGCTCCATTCGCTTAGAATATCTTTTTCTGTCCTTTAACCTAAGATGGTGGGGATCATTCTTGGTGAGGTATGTTTCTTAGAGACAGCAAGTCAATAGATCCTGTTTTCTAATCCAATCAGTTAGTCTGTGTCTTTTTACTGGGAAGTTGAGACCACTGATATTAGCAGTTATTATTGACCAGTGTTTATTCCTGGTATGTTGCTGTTGTAGTGTGTTTCTTAGGCCTCTTTTGGTTGACTGCTCTGAGAAAATTTATTTATTCTTTGTGCCCTCTTTAGAGTGTTTACTCTTTCTTCACATCAAAGTATTCCATTGAGTATTATCTGTAGAACTGGTTTTGCATACATCAATTCCTTCAATCTGTGTTTATCATGGAAAGTTTTTCTTTCTCCTTCAATCATATCTGATAATTTTGCTGGGTATAGTAGTCTGGAATGGAATCTGTGCTCTTTCAGGACTTATATGGCATTGTTCCAAGCCCTTCTGGCTTTCATGGTCTCCATTAAAAAGTTAGCTTATTCTGAAGGATGTGCCCCTATATGTGACTTGATCTTTCTCACAGCTTTCAATATTTCTTTGTTCTATACTTTAAGAGTTTTGACTATTATATGACATGTGGAATGTCTTTTCTTGTTCTGTCTACTTGGGGTTCTGTGTGCCTCCTGAATCTTTATAGGTATCTCTTTCCCCAGATTTGGGAAATTCTTTTCTAGATTTTTAAAAAATATTTACTGTGCTTGTGAAGGCAGTTTTTCTCCTTTTGTGCCTATGATTCAAAGGGTTGCTCTTTACACAGTGTACCAGAGATCTTGCATATTATGTTCCTAGTTTATTTTAGACTTGATATCTTTGATTGAGCAATTCATCTCCCTAAACTTCTCTTCAAGATCTGATATTCTCTGTACCATTTCCTCTACTTTCTCTTTCTTTCCTCTAAGCTTTTTGAGTTTCTGAGTTTTTCAACTTTTATTTCAGTTTGGCTTTTCTTCAGAGATTTTATCTCTTTTTTTAAATTCTAATTTCATGTTTTTAATTGTTTTAGTTGTTTCATTAAACTGTTTTCACAGTCTTCATTCAGTCTTTTATGCATATCCACATTGAGTTCCTTGAACATATTTATAATTGCTATTTTGAAATCATCTTGTACATCCACTAGGCTGTGGTTCTTAGGAAACTTTACAATGGGGGCTGCTAATTTCTGTAGTGGACATATCTTGGTTATTCATGGGGTGTTTCCTTTCTTCAACGCAAATTTTTATGTAATTTTCATGCACTTCATACATCTTAATCATATTTAAACCACCCCCCCCACACACACACACAGCCTATGCACAGGATTTCATGCATTCTGTCATACATGTTAAGGCCTTTCAAGTCAAGTTTATCTACCCGGATGTCCCTCAGTGTGAGCTTATCCACTGGAGCCTGTTCAGCCTATCTAGCATCACTTTCTTAAAGAAGATCCACTATCCTTCACCCAGCAGTGATCAGCCTATTGCCCATTTCCCTAGTTCTATGCTGGGTTTTGGTCTGATTGAACTTGCATGGGCCTTGTGCATGCTCTCAATATTGCTGTAAGTTCATATGAGCAAGTTCCCAGAAGCCTAGGAGACTCTGCTTACTTATGGTAATGTAGCACGCCTGGCTCTTACAATCTTTGTGCCCCCTCTTCTGCAATGGTCCCTGAGCCCTGGATGGCTGAGATTTAATATAAGAATCCTATCCAGGGACATGCACTCTGCAGTCTCTTATTCTCTAGTATTTTCTCTATATAAATATTTCTCTATACTTTTTGGCTAGTTGTGGCCTTCTGTGTTCATCACCCTCTCTTGAATGAGAAATGTGTTAGTATTCTCTCTACTCCTGTTCCATTATGTTCTGTGAACCTCAGTTGTAGAGGTTGCATTGTAGATGTGTCACTTAAGGCTGGGAATCTCACACTTACTCTCTGTGTGGTGACCAGTTGTGGAACTCTGTAATAGTCTCCACCTGTTGCAAAAAGAAGCTTCTTTGATGAGTGGTGACTGGTATACTTGTCTGTAAATATAAGAATACATATTTAGCATATAGTAAGAAATTACATTTTTGCAGGAATATGACAGACACAGGGTTTTCTCTAGGATCTATGACCTCTCCAGTCATGTGTATTTGGCTATGTTACAGTTCCGAAACACATGAGTTTCCTCTGAGAGGGAACTTTACATTTAGTCCAATAAGATACATTTTTTTATTACCCCCATGATAAAACTGCCACTACTACACCAATATACTTTGCTGTACCAGTCATTGTTGTGGTTATTAGGCTTTAAGCTGGAGTTGATTTTTTTTTTCTCCCTTAGCAGCTTCCACAGTAGCCTCTGATACTATGAGAGCTATTGAGGGAGGAAGCTTCCAGGTCAGTTGCAGCTCCATTGCTGTAAGTCCTGTGTTCAGATTACGTACTGTCTTCAGCAATAGGGTCTTACCTTCAAGTTCTGGGAGGCAACCAAGGGCTGTGACAATAGCCTGTGTTATTTGGGGAGTCTTTGGGACTACTCTGACCAACAACTTGAAGGGAGGTTTCTCCTGTCTGACACTGTGTTTGTTGTTGTATGGCCTTTAGCATTTTCAGTAAAGTACTCTAAGTTTAAAATAATAAGAAATATGGTAAAAGATCAAAAAAAATTTGATAAAATTAGAAATGTGAATACAAAACTACAACTTAAAGTTGAATGTATTCTGAAAACTTTACCATGAATATGAAAGGCCAGAGATGGACCAAAATTGGGAGGGAAGAGATGACAGGCATTGTCTTCCTTGAGTGCACACAGTGTATGCATATGTAACTTTCCACAGCACTCAACCACTTTAAGATCTGGGAGTGCACACAAGGGATCTGGAAGTGTATGTTGGGAGATATTTAAGTGTGACGATATGGCTAAAACAACTTCATCTTGTATTCTTGGAGCCAGGCAAGCTTGACTCAGGACTAAGTCTAGTTCCAGTAATTCCCCCTTCCTTCCCCTAATTCCAAGAAATAGCTGACCACACAGGCTGTAACTGCTTGTGCTTCTGTATCTTTGCTTGCTTGCTTAAGCAGGAACTGACTTGTTTAAGATACCCCATGACTTGTAACCACATGACTTGTTTATCTAAGATACTGATGACTTGTAACCCCATGATTGCCCCATGATATCTTATGGTTTTTGCCTTTAAAAGCTTTGCCTTTCTCCCTGCCAGCACTGCAGTCTCTACTCCCCATCTGGAGTTGCAGTTGGCTGGCAAGTCTAATAAATAATTTGGCAGACTGGATTCTGATCAAGTCTGAGTGGTCTTTCCAATGGTCCAGTGGAACTTTGAGGGGAGGCAGTCTGCACAGGAAAATAGAAGCCTCTATTGGTCTGTTTGGACACAAAGTCCATGGGCAGAAACTATAGGAAGGAATCTGGGAGTCAGCAGAAAGGTGTAAAGCATCAGTGAACAGTGGAGCAGAGACTCAGACATGGGTGTGGTCATCAGTGGTACAAGCCTGGGGAACACAGATGGTAGCATTGGGGTCAGTTGCAGGAGACAAAGGACAGATGGAAGGGAAAAGGCAAGTGTTTGTCTATATCTAGAAATATTCTGTCAATTCCCTCTTCTGTCATGACTTTTAATTCCTTATATATTAAAATATTTAGAATTGTCCAGGAACTTTGTGATGCTGCTTTTCTTTCTTTTGAAACGTTTCTGTTTTAGAACATTGCTATCACATGCTAAAAAATTCACCATTTTTCTGCAAATGTCTAATGTACCATCTGGATGTTGTTTTCATGTCTAGTTAGATTTATGCCCTTTTGAAAATTTTGTGTGTGTGTCTGTGTGTGTCTGTGTGTGGTGTATGTGATATGCATACATCACAGTGCATGTGTGGAGGTTAGAAAACAACTTTCAAGGGTTGGTTTCCCTCCTTCCACCAAGGGATTTGGGGATCAAATTTCAGGTTTATGGCAAGCCCTGTTACTGGTAGAGTCATTCTACCAACCTGGGTTTTTTTGTTTTTTTGTTATGATGCTCTACCTCTTTCCTCTCCCCCTTTCTTTCATAGAGTTTGACTACCCAGTTTAGGCTGCCCTTGAACTCTCAATCCTTCTGCCTCACTGCCTTAGCCTAATCCTGTGGCGATGTGAACAAATACCTATTCATCCCAGAAAGGGAAACAATGAAAGACCAAAGTAAAGCACACCACCAAGTCCAACTTGGTGAACCAGTTAAGTTTTATTGGGGCTACTTAATAGGACCAGAAATGATACGAAAGACCACCCCAACATGGGTGACAACTCAGGAAAACTGCAAACCTGCAGACAGCTCAAGAGATTGGAGTGTGTCTCTTCCAGGCAGGTCGGCTGGTCTCTGCCTTTTCCAGGAACTCCCGCTGGTCTCTCTTCAAGCAGCATAGCTAGTATGCCCCTTCCTGGCAGCTCAGTTGGTTTCTGCCTCTTCTTGGTAGCTCAGCTTGTCTGAGAGTATCCCTCAGAAGTCCTTACTGTTTATGTAAGTCTGGTCAGTTTCAAGGACATCCTGAAACTTCTCACCTGTTTTCCTCCTGACTTCATCTAATTTCACCTTCCTTTAGAACATCCTCAGTCTTAACAAGCTTCTCTCCAAGACAGAATGTTTTATCTGGGAGAAAATTTGCTATGCAACACCACACCTGGCTGATCGTCCATGTTTTTACTTTTTTGGGGGGGAGGGGAAATAATAGGGTCTTATGTAGCCCAGGCTGGCCTCAAACTTGCTATGCAGCCAAAGGATGACCTTGAACTTCTGAATCTCTTGCCTTCACCTTCCAAGTGCTGTTTGCTGATGTGTACCACTGTGCCGTTTGAATACAGGGCTTTATGCATGCTAGGTAGGAAAGCACTCTAACTGAACTACAACCCCAGTCCTACTTAATTTGTAGGTCAATGTGGATTATGAGATTATTCCCCTCATTTTGGGCCATCTCCTTGTGTTTTTGTACATAATGCTTTGCGATTGCCTGGGTGCTGGATATGGCTAAGTAATCATGCAACCTTGGTCTGTTTGTACTTGTATTCTTGCTCCAATTATTCTCCAGCTCTGAAGCAAGTCTTCCTGAGTACCTATTCCAACCACATGAGGTGTGAGTTTTAGTCCAGTTAGTAGGAACAGGCACTTTTCCCAGTTAAGTGCCACAAAGTCTTCACTTTTCCTCCCGAAGAGTTCTTTGCCTGGCCCAGTGGTTTTCCCATCTGCAAGCTTCACTGTGTGTCTGCCCTGGGCAATCATCAGCTGGATGAATACTCAAGGGGCCCCAATGTGAATTCTTCAGTGATCCATGGGGCCCTTTCATCACTGGTGCTCTGCTCCATTAACTCTGGCAGCCTGGGCTCTCAGCTTGGCTTCCTCAATGCAGGTAGTCCTGTGCTCTACCCCTACTGCTAGGTAAGCCTCAGTACTCTGGAGCTCAGCATTTCCCATCTTTTGTGTATGTGATACTTGAGTCACAGCCAGGTTCTTGCACATACTAGGCAAACTCTCCAGCCCTGTCTTTTTCTGAAACCTAAGTGTCTTGAAACCATTGCTTCACATATTTTGACTGGCTTATTGGTTGTTTCAAACAGGAAGATAAATCTGTTATTAGAGGCTGGAGAGATGGCTCAGTGGTTAAGAACACTGGCTGTTCTTGCAGAAGACCCAGGTTTGAATCCCAGCACTCATGTGGCAGCTAACAACTGTCTGTAACTCCAGTTCCAGGGGATCCAGCAGCCTCTTCTGTCCTCCGTAGGCACTGCATGACACAGGTGCACTTACCTACATGCAGGCAATACACTCATACACATAAAATAAAAATAATAAATAAAATATATTTTAAAAATCTGTTATTAAAGCTGTTGTTCCGTTATTGGTTGGAAATGAGAGTCCCTGGACAGTTTTTCTGCTTATTTCTACATCCATCCCAAACAGTCGTGGTAAACATAGAATTGCTGGGCCGTGGTAAGATATCTGTCACCAAGCCTGATGACCTGAGTTCAGTTAAGAGAGAACCAACACATGCAAGTTTTCCTCTGACCTGCAGAACACACTCCATGGTACATACATACATACAAATAAATAAATGTGAAAAGAGAAATTGATTTGCTAATGTTTCTTTCAAGGGAGTGCTTCCTGGTTGCCAGACTTTGTCCATATGATTCATCTGTTCTCACAACCATTACAGGTTATTTCACTCTCTTCTTCTCTTGACAATGAGGCCCACATGACACTGGTTTGCATCTCAGACAGGCCTGCGGTCCCAAGACCATGTTTTCACATATTTTTTTCCTGTGTGCATATTTCGCTGCAATCGCAGCAGAGCTGACTGAGCAAGAGGCTCTCGGGGTCTACATGCACACACTATGCTGGCTCTGTTCAGCATGCATGTTCCCTGGGTCTTATCCAGACACATGACAAGGAATGGGAAGTGCTCAGTGTAGGCAGGCAGTCAGAGGTCCATCACTCAGGCCCTCTCATTTCAAGTTTAGGGCTCCTGCCTCAGACTAGATCACACATTACCTACATGGTGTCAATGATGAGGAGGTGGAGGGCATTCTCAGCCTTTACCTTTGCTTGCTGATCAGCATCTTCTAGAAAATTCCAGCTTTACTTTTCTCCCTTTTCTTTTTTGAGGGGGGCTTTTTGAGACAGAGTATTACTATATAGCCTGGGCTAGCCCTTAACTTTTGGGTAGTTGTTCCTGCTTCAGCCTCCCAAATGCTAAGGTTATGAGCACGCACTACCACACCTGGCTTCTGACAATTCTTTAGTATTCTTGGGTCTGTATCTTATACAAAATCAGCCAAACAGCCAGCTGAAGCCTAGAATGACCAAGATAGTCGGGACACCAAGGGCCACAACTCCTCACTTAGGGAGATGACATGTGCCAGGTGGCCTGTCTGCTAGTCTGCTAGCTGGTCAGCCTGAACTGCTGTATGACAAGAAAAGTGATCCCCAGATACCAAAAGATGAACTTCTGCACAGGGGGCAGGGATGAGGGGATCAGATGACACCAAAAGAGTCTTCCAGGCTCCAATATTGTCACGGTCCACTTCAAGAGAAAGACCCACAGAGGGGAAGGACAGTGGACATTAGAAGGAAAAGGCAGGGAAGCCAGATGATTTGGTATCCAATGCATGTTCATTTATTTTACACTTAGAAAAGAAATTGCCCTCCCCGTTGACCCATTCCTCCCCAAGTGTTGCTTTTTACAAACATTTAAAAATTAAACCAAATGAGGATAGACAAGTTAATTTCAGTACAATTATTTTTCAGTGTAGCTGTCATAATTAGAGTTTAAATTTCCTACAAGTGACCAATGTCCAAGTAACTTATAGGGATATCCTGATTATTGACCAAAAGAAAAGTCCATATTACAAGTTAGCAAATTCTAGTACAAAAATAGTCCATGTGTCGGAACAGCTTTCCTTTTACACAGGCTTCAGGTCAGTCTGCTGACTGCATAATACCTAACATTTCCAGATTCTCGCTCTTAGAAATGGCTCATTCATCATAGCTGAAGCAGCACAGCACCCACAGTAGCAGGGGCCAGTGTCCATCTTGGGGCCAAGCTGGAGGAAACAGGCTCAGGCTCCTTACTGGCCCCATGCAGCCAGGCAGAGCCCCAGTTCCAGCCCCAGGTCCAGGGTGGAGCCTGGAGGGAGAGACGAGCTGCCCACTTCTAGAGCAATCTTGGGCCGGGACACAGGGCATGTCCACCCAGGGAACTGGGCTGGTGCTAGTACAGGACAACACATCTTCTGCAAAGTCTCTCCTCCCACTATCGCCCTGACAAGTGGGGGCTAGCACTGGACACCTGCCAGTGGCAAGAGTGTGGCCCTGCCATTGCTGCAGCCAGGGCAAGCCAGCACAGGCTACTTATCCCTCAGGATGTCAAGCTGTTCCTGGCACTCAGTAAAGAGGCGCTGGAAGCGAAGGTTCTGCCCGATGACTGGCAGCAGTTCCTTCAGCAGCTCCCTCTTCCGCAGACCCTGTGGACACAAGAGCACAGCTGAGTGGAAAGTTAGAGGAGATCCAGACTGTGGGGGCCTTTCCTAGCTTGGGAGAAACTCTTGTTAGAGGGAAGACAACGATTCCTCTGCACCTGATAAACCCAGAGAGCTGAAGACTGGGCCAGACGAGTGTACAGGAGGAAGGGGCACTGTGGTGTGGAGAGGAAAGAAGAGAGGGCAGGTTCTGCTCCCCATCTGTCCTACATTGCCAACACAGTCACTCCTAACCTTGTACTGCATGGGCATGAGCCTTTGAGGCTTAACTCTATAGAGTGGGACAGGTGGCTCAGCAGGACTGAGGGCTTAGAGGTTGCTGATGGACTAATACTCTCCAGGCACTGCAGGGTAATCCTGGGGTAAGGAGGCACCTAAAGGGATATATTGGCTTTGCTATTCTTCCTGGTATCTTCTGCCCCTGGCTCCTACCTAGGCCTGGGCAGTCTGGCACAGTCTGTAGTGACCATTACCAGGTGGGCTCTCTGCTGCACAGGCTAAGGAGCAGGTCCAAAGAACACAGCATCAAAGAGAAAAAGCCAGTCAAAATACATCTACAGAGAAAGCTCAGTACTTAAAACAAATGTGTCAGACAAATCTGTAAAACGACTAGAAGGCCAGAAAGGATTAAATAAATTTACTAGGTCTAGTGATATAGGGCCTGATGGAATCAGCAGAGACTGGGTGCTGCTTAAGACCAGGTCAGAGTTGGGGTGTCAACTCAGATGCAGGAGCTACCCCATCTGACAGGGCAGAAGTGGGAACATTGCAGGACTGAAGGCTGAGGGTGGGTAAAGGACTTGTCTAGAATATGTGAGATCCTAAGTTCAGTACTATCACACATAAACAACAAACCCCACAAATGTCATTTTATTTTAAATTTTATTTTTGGAACAGTATCCCATATACCTACCCACACTAGCCTTAAACTCCCTAAGTAGCTAAGGATGACTGTGAATACCTGATTTTCCTGCCTCTGCCTTCCTAAGTGCTGAGATGTACCACCACACTGGTTTTAAAGGTGCTAAGAACTGAACTGAGCTACACTCTCAACCCCAAATCCACCTAAAATGCTATTTACATATATTATACAGTATTCTTATGATGAGGAATGGAGCTTATGAGCAGGAATAGAACACTTGCACATCATGTACAAGACCCTGGGTTCCACCCCCAGGACACTGCAAAGGAAAAAAACAACACAAAACATATAACCATGGACACAGGAGTTAGAAGTTAAAGAGGAAAAAGGCCAAGGTATGAAAAGTAAACAAGGGGTCAGGGAGATGCTCATTAAGTGCTTGACTCTGAAGAAGTTAACCTTTAGCACAAAGAAATTCCAGGTTTGTAAAATGACTTCTAAGAAATACCCAAGAACTGGGTTTTCCAATCTTACAAACTTACAGAACACAGAAATGAAGAACAAACCCCAACTCTATTCTAATTTGTAAAAAACCCAGGCTCCCTGTGTAGCAAAGGATGACTTGATTCTAAAAACAAACAAGGACAGCAGGAAAATGAAAGACTCTGGACCTTTTCACCCATGATACCATGTGCCCCCTGAGGGGCGTGGCCTGCTGAGGAGAATTGACTGTGCAGAGCTAGCCACAGGAGGGGCTTTCTGCACCATCTTGGGACCGGAGCAGTGAACGGCCAGGCGCATGAGAACGAGTGGCCCAGCATTTTCCACCTGGGCGAGACTGGGGGCCCACAAGGTGTGGGCGAAAGCTAGTGGTGACTATGGACAGGGCTCGATGGTGATCTGGAGTGGCGGGCTCACAGGGGGAGTGATCTGGAATGGCGGGCTCTGAGCCATGGTGCAGATCTGGGCCCCGAGTAGTAGTTGTCTCTTTGTAAGTCACTCCCCCAAGGGCATAAACCATAATAAATTAATATAAAAATATGTTATATGGTTTGTCTGATAGGGCAAGAGACCCCAAGAGAACTCAGGTGACATATCATATGCACAAATCCCTCATAAATTGTTAGCAATCTTTACTAGTGAGACTATAATTAAGTTGGGTTTATCCAGGAAGGCAATGTGAATTTAATAACCAGAAAACTTATAATTTATTATATTAAAGATTTCAATACTGTACTGCTCAGCAAAAGTAATAAAGTAGATGAGGAGGTACTTAATTGGAAGCAGTTCACAGCACCTACATGGCAGATCACAACTTTCTGTAACTCCGGTTCCAAGGGATCTGATGCTCTCTTCTGACCTGTGACCACCAGAAACACACATGGTACACATACAGACAGGGAGGCAAACACTCATATATGTAAAATAAAACTAAATAAATCTCTTTTTAAAATTAATTTTATTTATTTTTATGTATATGAGTGTTTTGCCTGAACAGGCAACTCCCTGATCTTTAAGTGCCAACTTTGAGTTTGCATTTTCCTTTTTAAAAAGATGTTAGAGTCTCTGTGACAGCCTCCTGAAAGGTAAGACTGTTCTACATTATTCAAGTACATATATTCATGCAATTCTTTTCCGACTACCTTCAACCAAAATTTCCACACACATCTCCACACACCATTTTTCTTTCTCTGCAAGTCCCTCTCCTCTACTTCTTAAGTTGCAATCACTGATTACACTGTGATTTCTTTCTTCTCTTTATTTTCTCCAGTCATACCCACAATAACTAATATACTGGTACACATAGTACTATCCTGGTACACAGAGTATCCCTTTACTCTCCAAGCAATTCACACATAAGGAATGACTATATTATAGTTAACTGGCACTCCATTTTCACAGGGGTTTACTGCTGGACAGCAACTGTAGTTGCACACAGTACTCAACTTGCAGTGGAGATCTGGGAATAGAGCCTACTGCCCTAAACAACAGTCTAAAAGAAAAAAAGTCACCTCAACCCTGAACACTGCAAACAGCCCCATGAAAAGTAGGAAGGCACCACAGATTAAAAACAACAAAAATCATAACCAACAATCTAACCCTGGACACATAGGAGCAAAAACAGCAGGAACATTAAAAAAGAAAAAAAGAACGAAGGAAGGAAGGAAAAGAGAGAGAGAAAGAAGGAAAGAAAAAAGAAAGAAAGAAAGTAAGTTTGTCTTTTCCAAAATGACCATTTCCACAGTAATGCCCCCAACGAAAATGACTTAGACAATATTTCAGACACATAGTTCAAAGGAACAATTATAGATATGTTCAAACAACCATAAGAGGGCACAAATATATTCCAAGAGAGCACAGATAGCTGGATGAAATAAGGACAATAATCCAGGGTATGAAAACAGAACTCATACAACATACCAAAATTAAAGCAAAATGAAATAAGGCATTTAAACAGATCAATAACCAGCAATGAGATTGAAGCAGTAATAAAAATTCTCCCAACTAAAAGATGTTCAGGACCAGTTAGACTCAATGTAGAATTCTACCAAAACTTCTAAGAATTAACACCAATACTACTTGTTTTAGTTTGCTTTTAATAGCTGTGCTAAAACACTGACCAAAATCAACTTAAGGAAGAAAGGGTTTATTGCATCTTACACACCCAAGTGACAGTCTATCCTTAAGAGAAATCAGTTTGCTTTTAATAGCTGTGCTAAAACACTGACCAAAATCAACTTAAGGAAGAAAGGGTTTATTGCATCTTACACACCCAAGTGACAGTCTATCCTTAAGAGAAATCATGACAGGAATCCAGGACAGGAACCTGGAGGCAGGAACTGAAGCATGGACCACAGAGGAACACTGCTTACTGGTTGTTCCTCTGGTCTATGTTCAGCTTTTCTTTCTTTTTTTTTTTTTTAATATTTTATTTTATATGTATGAGTGTATTGCCTGCATGCATCTATGCACACCCATGTCATACAATGCCCACAGAGGTCCGCAGCTCCAGTTCCAGGCGATCTGATGTTCAGCCTGCTTACTTATGCAACCCAAGACAAACTGCCCAGGGATGGCACCATTCACCATGGGCTGAGCCCTCCCACATCACTCAACAATCAAGAAAGTGCCTCACAGACACATCCATAGACTAATTTGATAGAGGAAATCCCCAGTTTAAGTTCTCTCTTCAGGTGTGTCAAGTTAACAACCAAAGCCAGCCATAACTCTACTCAAATGGTTCCATGAAATAGAAAAGGGAAGCTCCTAAACTCTTTATAGAGCCAATATTACCCTGATAACAAAACCAAAAATAGAAAAAAAACAAAAGAAGATTATAAACTAATCCCCTTAATGAAACAGATGTATAAAATCTCCATAAAATTCTGGCAAAGCAAATTCAAGCTTATATCAAAAAGATCATTCATCATGTCCAAGTTGGCTTCATTCCAGAGATGAAGGGCTAGTCCAACATACATAAATCAACAAATGCTATCCATCATATAAATAGATTCTAAAACCAAAATCACTTGATCACTTCATTAGATGAAGAAAAGGCCTTTGACAAAAATTCAACATCCCTTCATGATAAAATTCACAGAATCACTAGGGATGGAGGGATCATACCTCAGCATAATAAAGGCTATATATAAAAACAAACCTATAGTCAACATCATACTAAATGGAGAAAAATTCAAAGCATTCACATGGTATTTACTTTTCTGTTGCTGTGATAGAAGCACTGACCAAAGCAACTTATAGAAGGAAGAGTTTATTTGCACTTAAGGTTTCAGGGGATTTACAGTCCATTATGGTGGGAAAGGTGACAGGAGGTGGCTGGAGCAGGAGCAGAAGCTAAGCTCTCACATCTTCGAGCAGGCTCAGGAAACAAGAGAGCGACTCAAGATCTGGCAAGGCTTAAGAACTCTCGAAACCCACCGCCCGTGATGTGCTTCCTCCATCTTCTAAGACCTCCCAAAAAGAGTGCCACCAAATGGGGACAAAAATGTCCAAATACTTGGAGCCTATGGGAGACATTCTCATTCAAACCATCACATCCATTAAGATCAGAAACAAGACAACATGTTCACTCTCCACTGCTATTCAATATAGTGCCTGAAGCCTTAGCTTGAGCAATAAGACAAGAAGGAGATCAAAGGTACACCATACCAATAGGAAAAGAAGTCAAGGCATCCCTAGTTGCAGATGACATGATTCTATACATAAGAGATCCTAAAGATTCCACCAAAAACCTCTTAGACCCAATAAATTCTTTCAGCAAAGTGGCAGGACACAAAATTAACACACAAAAATGCTTTCTTATATTCCAAGCATACAGAAAAAGAAATCAAGGAAACAATCACATTTGTAATAACCACAAATAAATAAATTTACTAAATGCCTCAGAATAAACCTAATCAAGGAAATGAAGGACCACTACAATGAAAACTTCAAGATGCTGAAGAAAGAAACTGAAGAGGACATTTGAAGATGAAAGATCTCCCATGCTCATGAATTGAAAAAAATCAATATTGCAAAAATGGCTATTCTACTAAAAGCAATCTACAGATTCAGTGCAATCTTAATCAAACATAGCAAAAAAAAAAAAATCTCAACACTCACAAGGAAGTAAAAAAAGTCAAAGACATCTAAAGTAATCATGAACAAAAAGAGTACCACAGCTGGTATCAAAATATCTGATTTCCAGTTATATGGCAGAGCCACAGTAATAAAAACAGCATGGTACTAGCAAAAGATTAGAATTGAGGACCCAAATATAATTTCACATGACTACAGACAACTGATCTTTGACAAAGATGACAAAAGTATACACTGGAGAAATTATAGCATTTTTAACAAATGGTGCTGGGAAACCTGGATGTCAACATGAAACAAATGAAACAGTTCTTATTTCTTACACTGCACAAAACTCAACTCCAAATGGATTAAGGACCTTAACATAAAACCTGATACCCTGAAGCTACTAAGGAAAAGTAGTAAGTACACTTCAATATAACAGCACAAGAAATGACTTTCTAAATAGGACTCCAGTAGATCAGAAGATAAGATCAATAATGAATAGAATCTTATGAAACTAAAACGCTTCTGTATAGTACAGGAAATGGGTGAATCAAGTGAAGAGGCCACCCACATAATTGGAGAAACTCTTTACCAGCTATATATCCGACAGAAAACTGATGTCTAGAATATACAAAGAACTCAAAAAATAAATAAAACCAAAAAAATAAACAACAACAAAAAACCAAGAAAGCAAAGTAAATTAAAAATGGACTATAGAACTGAACAGGAAGGTCCCAAAAGAAGACATATAGATGGCTAGTAAACACTTAAAAACTCCTTGGCCACCAGGGAAATGCAGATTAAAACTATTTTAAGAGCCGGGCGAGGTGGTACATGCCTTTAGCCCCAGCACTCGGGAGGCAGAGGCAGGCGGATCTCTGTGAGTTCAAGGCCAGCCTGGTCTACATGGTGAGTTCCAGGACAGCTGCTATAGGGAGACCCTGCTTCAAAAAGACCAAAAAAAAAGAAAAAAAACTATTTTAAGATTCCATCTCACCCTAGTTAAAATGGCCAATATTAGTCATACAACAATTGACAACAAATGCTGATATAGATGTGAAGAAAGGGAAACTGAAACACGGTTTGTGGTAGTGTGAACTAATGCAGCCACTCTGGAAATCAGTCTGGAGGTTTGTCAAAAAACTAGAAATAGATCTATCATGACCAGCTATGCCATTCCTGAGCATGTACCCAAAGGGCTTTACATCCTACTATAAAGACATTTGCATACCCATGTCCATTGCTGCTCTATTCACAATGGCTGGGAAATCAAATCAACCTAAATGTCCATCAACAGATAACCAGATACTAAAAATGTGGTAGATAGGCATAATGGAATATTACTCAGCTATAAAGAAAAATGAAATCACAGGTACATGACTGGAACTCGAAAAAAATTATATTAAGTGAGGTCACCCAGACCCCAAAAGACAATTGACCCATGTCCTCTCTCATATATGAGGGTCCTAGCTTCAAATCTTTTATTCTGTGTTTAATGTGGAATCCATATGGAAGCTAGGAAACTAGAAAGGGCCACTGGCAGAGAGATGCATTCAGAGAGGAAAACAGTAAAATATACGTAAAATGAAAGAGAGGGGGAATACTTGGAGGCAGAACGGTTCAAAGCAGGTGGTAGAGTGGTGGGGATGGAGAAATGAGGGGCCATGCAAAGGCTCATCCAAAAGGAAGTACTCATGGAGAAGCTACTTGGGAACCCATATCTTGCAATCCAAGTAAAAAAGTGTAATTAGAGGGGATAGTAGAGTATTTGTGATAGAATGAAGGGGAGGAGAGGAATACCAGGAGCTAAAGGTTTAAGTGGGGATGAGACAGAGGGGTGGGGGGAAAGGGGGTAGCGGGTAGCTTAACCAAAACTAAACATACATGAAGTCTTTCACAACAAATTAAAAATATAATCTCTTTAGGAAAGGGAATTTGATGCCAGGTATGGTGGCACTCCCCTTTAATCTCAGCACTCAGGAGGCAGTGGTAGGTAGATTTCTGTGAAATGAAGGCCAGCCTGGTCTACATAGTTCCAGGCCAGCTGGGGCTACAGGGAGACCCTATCTCCAAGAAAGAAAATGAAAAAAAAAAAAAAAAAAAAAAAAAAAAAAAAAAAAAAGGAAGAAAGAAAAGGAATTTGAACAGAAGCGCCCCACATTAGTGGACAATGCATTTCCCAGAAGACATGGGTTATTAAAATCTCAGTGCCAGATCCAGGTTACCTCTCTACAGTTATTACAGAGGCCCCAGAGGCACCCAAAGCAATATAAGCTATTGCTCTTGGTTGCCCACCAGAAGTAGATGGTAGGATTCTACTGCTGATGACTCCACACACTTTGGTTTCAGGACAGAGGAATTACTCTTGAACTGACCAGGAAACACTTCCTGCTGGCTAGCTCTCGCAGTGCTGGAAAGTGCTATGCAGGCTGCTGGGCTGAAAAGGTATCAACTGTCTTATCCAGTACTGGATCCTGGATGCTATAATACCAACCTGCCAAGTAAGATTTGCCCACTGGTACAAGCAATAGT
This sequence comes from Nannospalax galili, assembly GCF_000622305.1. NCBI lineage: Eukaryota > Metazoa > Chordata > Mammalia > Rodentia > Spalacidae > Nannospalax > Nannospalax galili. The sequence continues at coordinate 1,394,568 of NW_008346549.1, read as the reverse complement.
GGCAAGAGAGTTTACTAGGGCAACCAAATGCTTTCTTGATTGGATGTGAGTACTGTTCCACAGAAGAGAATTCATGCCTTGTTAACACGGTCAAAACCCATGGCTAGGGAATCAGGTCCTAGGGGACAACCCATTAATGTTGTTTTTCTAAATAGTCATGTTGTCAAACAGCCTTCTAAATACTTATGTTTACATCCATAGACTGCTGCTGCTGCCAGCATTGGTCAGAGAAGCTTCTTGGTGCATTAGCTAGTGGTTAATGCAGAGACACATTACTGCTGAAAGTGCTGAGAATAAGGGACTGTGTCGTGCTCAGCCACCTGTATAGACATCTGTATTGACCTCCACTCCCCCATCAAGGCTCAGGGAACACCACAGAAGAGAAGCTAGAAAAAAATGTAGGAGCAAGGGGATGGGGAGGAGTACTCTGAAATGCTGTCCTCTGGACATGACATGGCTGTTGCACACATGAACTTACAGCAACCTTGGTTACCTACACAAGATCAAGACAGTTAAAAAGCCCAGCATGGAGGCAGGAGGGCTCAAAGGTCCCACCTCTAGCTAAGGAGTTACTGGAAGTGGATGGCTGCTTGGGGAGGAAAGGTCACTTTTCTTCTGGAGTGTAGCCACTGGAAGGCTGTCTATTTCCCACTGGATGACCGCCCCCCCCTGCACCCATGTGATTATCACTAATTGACTCAGTGGGTTAAACAAGTAAGTGGACATGTAGTGGGGAGGGAGATGCAATGGAGGCATCCTGGGGGCAGTGGGGCAGGACTGAAGGGGGAAGCAAGGGGTGGATATGATCAAAATATATTGTATACATGTATAAAACTTTCAGAGAAAAATTTTTATAAAAAAAATATTAAATTCACTCAAAGGTAAAAAAAAAGATAAGATGGAAAATTTAAACCTACATGTAGCCATAATCATGTAAAGTGCATCTAAATTAATAGGCCGTATCAGATTGGGTGATATGGCTCAATGGTAGAGTACCTGCTTAGCTTTCACAAGGACCTGGGTTTGATTCCCCAGTACAACAAAAAAACCAATACTCTCTGCAGAAGCTTCTCAACTTACAATAGGGTTATGTGCCAATAAGTCTATTGTAAGTCATAAGTAAAAGTGCACTGAACGCACTTAACCTACTAAACATACTAGCTCAGTAACACAGTCCACTGAAGAGTGCTGGCTGTTTTCCTTTATGACTGAAAGGGCTGACTGGTCAGTGTGCAGCACAAGAAAGTATCATGCCTACATATTGCTAACCCAGGGGGAAAAAAAAATCAAACTTCAAAATGCTAAGTATGGATTCTACTTAATACCAGGCATGCATTACTTCTTTATCATCATAAAACTGAAAAATTGTAAGCTAACATAACATAAATTATGCCATTATAATTTAAAAGTAAAACAACAGAGGGGCTGGAGAGATGGCTCAATGGTTAAGAGCACTGGCTGCTCTTGTAGAAGACCTGGGTTCAGTTTCTAAAACCCACATGATGGCCAAAAATCATCAACAACTATAACTCCAGTTCCAGGGGATCTGACTCCCTCTTTTGTTCTCTGTGGGCATCACACACATATGGTGCACTTACACACATGCAAGCAAAACACGCATACACATAAAAAAATTTTTAAATTGTTTTTAAAGTAAAAGAACAGGAGGGAAAAAAGGAGAACACTTAGGATGAAGAATAAATAACAAGATCCAAGACGCTGTTCCCTACAGAAAATTCAAATAAGCAACATACGGACCAATTTCATAAAGAAACGACTAAGACAAAACCACACTTAAATGACAGTAAACTCTATGGCATTTTGCCCTCCCCCACAAGCCCACCTCCATGGAACAGTGTGGCACAGTGGCAGAGAAGTGGCTTCTCCGCTAAGATGGAAGAAGAATTTGCTTGCAATATTCTGGCTTGTCAGATTCATGTCCAAGGGACTGGTTTCTGTCTTACCAAACTAAGAGGTGATAGAATCATAACAGAAGCTGCTGGAGGCAATGCAGAGGCTGGTATGTAAGTACTCTGGAAGAATCACGGGTGTCTCAGGGGAAGAGACTGGGGATAGAAGACAATGGAACACTGCTATGGTTTGGATATAGTTTGTCTGCTTCAAAAGTTCATGTGCTGGCAGTGTTGAAGGAATGGAACCATAAAGAAGTTGGGACTTGATGCAAGGTAATGAGATCAGTGGGAACACTGCCATTGGAAGGAATTAATGCTTTTCTTGCAGAGTAAGCTCTCACATGAGCAAGTTGTTATAAAAGTAGCAAGACTAAGTCCTCCCCAATCTTGGGTACTCTCGTCATGTGATATCCTTAACACACACCCCTATCATTGTAAAGTAGCCTGTCAGGAGTCCACCATCTGTTAGGAGCTGAGTAGAAGCTAACATCATATTCTTGGACCTCCAGAACTATGACCTAAATAAACCTTTTTATTAACTATAAAGTTTTTTTGCCCTCCCGTTTTTTTGTCCTTTTGAGACAGAGTCTCTCTGTAGCCCCAGCTGTCCTGGAACTCACTATGGAGACCAGGCTGGCCTTAAACTCACAGAGATCCACCTGCTTCTGCCTCCAGAATGCTGGGATTAAAGGAGTACACCACCATGTCCGGCTCAACTATAAAGTTTTAAATTATTTTTTACTAAATTTATTTATTTATTCATTTATTTATTGGTTCTGTTTTGTTTGGGACAGGGTCGCCCTATAGCCCCAGGTGTCTGGAACTGACTATGTAGACCAGGTTGGCCTTGGTCTTTTTTTAAAAATACAGTTTCTACCAGCTCTCTTTTATTTTATTTTATTATTTTTATTTTATGTGTATAAGTGTATAGCCTACATGTATATGAGTGCACCCATGTCATGCAATGCCATGGGGGTCAGAAGAGGGCGTCGGATTTCCCTAGAACTGGAGTTAAGGACGCTTTGTAGCTGCCATGTGGGTGCTGGGAATCGAACCCGGGTCCTCTGAAAGAGCAGTCAGTGCTCTTAACCGCTGAACCATCTCTCCAGCCCCTCTACCAGCTCTCTTTTAAAAATAAAATTTCTAGGCAGGCAGATCTCTGTGAGTTCAAGGCCAGCCTGGTCTACATAGTGTGTTCCAGGACAGCTGGGGCTACAGGGGACTGTCTCAAAAACACCAAAAAAAAAAAAAATTTTTTATCCTAAACTCAGACATTCTGAATAGCAGCAGCAAATGGACTAATATACTAATATATCTTAATTCGTGAAACGAGAGAGAGTGTAAAGAGGAAAACTTAAAATATTTTAAAACATTTAAAAAATACTCGGATGGGGAGGCAGGTATACACACAGTACGTGGGGCCCCCAGCTAAGATCAGAGCCAATGGCAGCAGGAAATGGCCTCCAGTAACCTACCCTGGCCCCCCACTCAGGAATGAGTTCAAGTACTCCTGGAGAATGACTACAACCTCTTCAATAGAAGGTAAACAGAATCTAGTGATTATGGGTAGGAAAACCTGGTTCTCCATTCCTGAGAAGAATCGACCATTAAAGGATAGAATTAAATTGTTCTCAGTAGAGAACTCAAGGAACCTCCACCAGGAGCTCATTTTCTTGCCCAAAGTCTCGATGATGCTTTAAAACTTATTGAACAACCAGAATTAGCAAATAAAGTAGACATGGTTTGGATAGTAGGAGGCAGTTCTGTTATAAGGAAGCCATGAATCAGCCAGACCATCTTAAACTATTTGTGACAAAGATCATACAGGAATTTGAAAGTGACACTTTTTTTCCAGAAATTGATTTGGACAAATATAAGCTTCTCCCAGAATACCCAGGTGTTCTTTCTGAGGTCCAAGAGGAAAAAGCATCAAGTATAAATTTGAAGTATATAAAAAGAAAGATTAACTTTAAAAAAAAAAAAAAAAAAAAAGAGTTAAAAGAGTTCAAAGTCCCCACCCCCTGTGCCCTCTGCCCTCCCCCACACCAGATGTAATGCTGGACTTTCCCCACCACCTTTACAACAAAAAGGGAGAGGGGACAGAGCAGAGACCCTAGTTGAGAACCCTCCTCAGTTTAAGCGATCATTTGCTTTTCCTCCATAAATTGATAGGCTCTCTATTAATTGGTCCTTATTCTTCACCTCATTTGTACACACACAGCCAATCAGGGCCTACCTGGGCCTGCACAAAATCCTGGGCACAGCATTTTCATTAGTCTGGTTCTCAGGTACATCCCAGCTCTTGGCTAGAGGCTCAGCTCCCACATGCACTTCAGAGGAAGACTAAAGATTTCAAGGTTAGACAAACAGACTGTTCCAAGGAATACTGTTCCTGCTCCAAGAGATATCACTCCTGGCTCAGGGGGCACTGCTCCCACTTCAAGAGATGCTGCTACTGCCCATAGCACCCCCATTATTCCTGGAGTTCACCAGTGACCTTTGCCCCAAAGACTTGTTCTTTGAAGGATTGCTCTCAGTTGAGATCACAAGGTCTGCTAAGAACTCAGAGCTAAACACTTGCTGCCAACCTCTTGGTTCGTATTCCAGGGTTATCAAGGGGTTTAGAGTGATAAGAAATGAGAGGCCTGGGCTGGAGAGACGGCTCAGCTGTTAAGAGCACTGGCTGCTTTTGCAGCGGACCCAGATTCAATCCCCAGCACCCACATAGTGGCTAACAACCATCCAAAACTCCAGGTATGGGGAATGTGACACCCTCTCCTGACCTCCATGTGCAGTGCATGACATGGGTACACTTACATACATGCAGACAATATTCTCATACACATAAAATTAAAAATGAAATATTTTTAAAAACAGTAAGTTCAGTGAAAAGACTCACCAATAGAAAAGATCATGTGTGAGACAGATTATATGGGCCTGAAGGCAAGGTAGAGGAATTAGAGGAATTGGATCATTCAGTCAAAGAAAATGATAAAGTTTAAAATACAAATGGAACAGGAAGGATCTTTGGGATGTCATGAAAGATAAAAGTCTATAAATTATGGGCACAGAAGAATTTCATGCCAAAGGTATAAAAACTACTTTCAGTAAAATCAGAAGAAAATTTCTCAAATCTAGTGAAAGACACTCATCCTGGTACATGAGGTATAAAGAATATCAAATTGACAGGACCAGAAAAGAAACTCTCCATGTCATAGTATAGTTAAAACAATAAATATACAGAACAAAGAAAAGATAACGAAAGCTGCAGTAGAGACTGGCCAAATCATATATAAAGGCAGGCACAATGGAGTAACACCTGACTTTTCTTTAAGATTTGTTTTTTTATTTGCATGTGTGTATGTGGTGTATGTGTGCATATATGTATGTGAGGATGTCCAGAGAAGCCAGAAGAAGGCATAGGATGCCCTGGAGCTGGAGTTACAGGAAGTTGTAAGCCACCCAACATGGGAACCAAACCCAGGTCCTCTGCAAAACTAGCAAGTGGCTCTTAACTGCCAAACCATCTCTCTAGCCAACAGCTTACTTTTCAATGGAAACTGTAAAAGCCAGCAAGGTTTGGAGAAATGTACTTCAAATCCTAAAAGATTGTGGGTGGCAACCCAGACTTCTCTACCTGGCAAAACTATCTGTCATAATTGAACAAGAAAGAAAAACTTTCCATGATAAAAGCAAGCTGAAGGAATGCATGCCCACCAAGCGAGCCAAACAGCAAATACTGGAAGGAATGCTTCAAACCGAAGAGAAGGATAAACATAATCAAAAGACCAGAGGGAAAACTTAGTGATGCTAGGACAGTTGTGAGGCAAAGGACTAAGAAAATACATACCATAAAAATCAAATAAATGACAGGAATTAACATATATCTTTCAAAAATGATTTTGAATATTAACAATTTCTCTTTCCCACTCACACAGGCAAGCAACTTAGATTAGAAAACAAGAAAAACACATCACCATCAATGATAGAAACAGCAAACAGAACCAGGAAGAAAGTAGGCATCACTATTCTAATATCTGACAAAACAGATTCATAACTCATCAAACTAGCCAGAATAAGGGACTGCTAAGGGATCAGCCTCAAATGGGACATGTTTATCAACCATTCTGAAGCCCAGAGAACATCGTAGAAGTGGAAAGACAGTAAGAGCCAGAGAATGGGGACGAGTACTATAAAATACTGCCTTCTAGGCAGGACATGGCTGTTGCAAACATGAACACACAGCAGCTAGCACCACCAACACAAGACCTGTAAGACAAGAAAGTAGGAAGAAGACTAGTTAGGAAGAAGAAGGGGAATAGATGGAGTGTAAGGCAGATGGCAGAAGATAATGTGGAGGGGACAGGATGACAATACATTGTACACAACCAGGAAACAGTTGGAAAGTTTTTAAAACTAAGAAATTTTAAAAGGATTCTAAGTATGAGACTACTATGGCCAACAGTACACCAACAAATTTGATAGCCTCAATGAAATGAAAACTCACCAAAACTGAATCACAAAAAATAAAGTGTCAGCAGAGCTCTAGCAAATAAACTGAGTCAATAATCAAAGTAAAGCTTAGACTAGATGTAACAAACATTTAAAGAACTTAATTGATAGAATGTGTAAATTACAGGAGAGCTATAAGCTTCCTTAAAGGAAGCCAGCCTTACGTAAGGACATAAATTTCTCAAGGTGGCCAAGTGACCCAAATTGGAGGCGTGGCCTTTGTTCAAGTCTTATCAAGTGGTCACTTCCCAGGCTGACAGAGACTGTTTACCAGCTGACTTACCTCCTTTGGTGCCATAAGGTAATCTGCCTGCTCATACTGAGAAAATAACCTCAGGAAGAAGACCCGCCATTACCCCAAGGACACATTCAGCAGAGTTCCTATATAAGACCAGACTGCTCTGCCTTTCTTTGATGATGCCTGGTTTCCTCGAACAGCAGAAGCCCTTTGCAGTGTTCTCCTGAATAAGGGAACATATTCCTTGCCTGTTGCAGGTCTGGCTCTGGTTCTTATTTTTCAGCTTTAAACTCCTTCCTTTTTCTGCTCTCCTAAATCTAACACATATCACCTTTAAATATTCTTCGCCAAACCCCAAAAAGACAAAAAGAGTATCTAATTGATTCCATGTAGCCAGTATAACTCTGGCATCAAAGTCAGACAAAAACATTCTAAGAAAAATGATAAATCAATATCTCTTGTGAACACTAGTGCAAAAATCCCTAAAAAAATAGTAGCAAACAGAATTCAACAACACATTTAATGAATTATATACTCTAACCAAGTGGAATTTACTCCTACATTTGCAAGGATGGCTACCACAAAGTCCACACAGCTAAGCACCTTAACCCCTGACTCCTGTCTCCCTTCAGTAAATCCTGAGCCAACATCCTTGAGGTTGACAGAAACCTGGACCAGACTGGAAGCCCAAATCAACCACAGAGTTTCAACAATACAAAAATAGTTCCTAAGAACCAATAAGGAAAACAAATGACATAAGGTAGTCCAACAAAGTAGTTTAAAGCAAAGAAAGCACAGACTACAAGTGGCTCTTAACCATGAAATGTTGCTCCCCTAATACCACTTTCTAGGGCTGCTAAGACAGCACTGCTAATCTGAAGTCCACCCTCCATCGATAGTTCCACACTCCCAGTTATCTCAACAACCAGTTCCACTAGGACAGACTCTCACCACAAAGAAACTCAACAAGAGGGTAGATTTACTTTTCCCCCTATCTCCAAGGCCATTCTAGTGGGAGCCTGGAAGAAAGTAGTGCTGAGAACAATGTAATTCCAGAGGAAAATAAGGACTTAAGCAGCAACTGGGATATATTGACAAAGAGTCTGGCTGGAGTCTACCTAAAGCCAAAAAGCTTGCCTGAGGCTAAACTGAAAAGCAATGGACTAATTTCTTTGGCAGAGGAGGCAACCTAACATGGAAATGGTAGTGTGGCTATTAATGGTGAATATTATGCAGATCTATAGTGAAAAAGAGCAAATGGGGCAGAAAGAAATGCAGAATGTACCCTTTGGATTGAAAAAGAGCACTAGGAAGATTAATGCTGGATGTCCCTTAGATAAGGAAAGTAAAGAGATTAAGGAGAGGCCTAGAGATTTGCAATTAAACAATGGAGAGAGTGCCTCCAGGGCAAGAACACACCCAGTTAAGCCTCCAACTCTTCAAAGGAAAATGCTGGGGTGTTCTACTCCTAGACAACCACAGCAGAGAAAAGCCTCAGAAAGAGGAAGCAGGCCAGGCTCCATCCCAAACTTGCAGGCAAATTTGGCAGTGTTGTTCACCTGGTACTGGCTTTAGAGGCATGAAAGATACAAGAGTGAAGGGGGTCATCAGTTCTTCCTCCACAGTTTCAGAATGTCACCAAGGCCAGGCAGCATCCAGCAGGGGTATCTCTGCATAAAGAAGGCCCTAATGGGCCATTGTGTGAAGCTATGAAGGTGAAGCCTAGTTAGCAGTGGAGACCCCAAGAAGACACTCATGATGCCAGAGTTGTAAGACATCTGCCAAGGAGAGCTGCATACAGGGAGTGGTACCAGCCCAAGAAAGAGATGTATGTTTCACACAACAAAGTTGGAGAGGCTGAGCCGTCTAAGCTAGAAGCAGTCTAAGTTGGAAGGGGTACCACTGGATTTGGTGTTTGCCCTGCTGGTTTTTGGTCTTGTTTTGGTACAGTATTTCCTCATTATGCCTCTATTCCTCCCTTTAGAATGTGTATTTGGTTCCACTGTATGCTAGAAGTTTATAATTTGTCTTTTGATTTTACAGGGGCTTACAGTTAAGAGATTGCCCTGAGTCTCAGAAGAGATTTTGGACTGTGGACTTTTGAATAGTATTGACACTGGTAAGACTATGGGGACTTTTAAGGTTGGACTAAATATACTTTGCATTTTATATGGTCATGAGCCTATGGAGGCCAGGGAATGGAATGTGATGGTTTCAGTGAGAATGTCCCCCATAGGTTCCAAGTAGTTTGTGGCACTGTTTTGGGAGATCTTAGAAAGTGTGGCCAAGCTAGAGGAAGCATGTTATTGGGGGCAGGCTTAGAGAGTTCTTAAGCCTTGCCGGATCTCCAGTCACTCTCTGCTTCCTGTGCCTGCTTAAAGATGTGAGCACTTAAGTTTCTGCTCCAGCCACCACTGCTGCCATGCCTCCCCACCATGATGGACTCTTGCCCCTTTGGTACCGTAAGCTAAATAAACGCTTCCTTTTATAGTAAGTTCCCTTGGTCATGGTGTTTCTATCACAGCAACACAAAAGTGACTAATACAGATGGTAAAAATGTAAAAGAAAAAATGAATTCAGAACAGGGCTGAAGTCAGGAAAGAATGATGGCTAATGTCCTCATCCAATACAAGAGGCCTTACAGATCTTTTCTCCTATGTATTCTTTTAACAGAGACAAATGAGCTGTTTGCCTTCCCAACCTTCCTAGGCCCAAGTAATTTGCTGGATGCCTACAAGGCAAGGGGTAACTTCTAAAAGAGATTTGCTTTCCCTGATAAATAGAAGACATGTTGTGGTACCAGCTTCCTGTTTTTCTTCCTTGAATTTGGACATAAAAGCACCTGGGGACCATCAAGGAAAGGTTAGGAGAATCAAAGATACCAGTTACTACCTGCCTCCAGGTGACTTGTTTTGGAGAGAAAAAGTCTGTCAGGCACCAGGAATTTGTATTCATATCAATGCACTTGCAATGGTACAGAGGACTGTGGGCAGACCAGTAAATTTTTGTTTGTTTTGACTTCTTGATTTTTATTTGAGGTATATGAGTGTTTCATGCATGCTATGTCTGAGGAGACCAGAAGAGGGTGTTAGGTCCCTGGAACTAGAGTTACGAACAGTTGAACCCAGGTCCCTTTGCAAGAGCAGCCAGTGTTCTTAACTGCTGAGCTATTTCTCCAGCCCCATGACCAGTGATTTTTAGGCAGTTTATAAAAGGTAGAAAGTGAAATGACAATGAGGGGTGAATCTGGAGGGGAGCACATGTTCTTCTGAGCAAAGCTTTAATGAGGTGTCCTACAGTAAACAGCAAGAATAAGCAGCAGCTTCAGCTAGACTTGAGAGCCAAGGGGAACCAAAGCCAGGGCTGAATCCCAAGTGTATGTGGGAAGGCAGGGAGCAGGAGGACAGGGAAGTTGGGGGGAGACATGCTCTACAAAAAGGTAAACTGGAAGCAAACTTGCCCCTGTGCTAACTAGCACCCAGCTTGACCACTTAAAATGCCCAGAAAACCTTGGCCCTCAATTGACTGTGTACTCTGTGGGCACCTGGGTAAGTTGCCAAGAGCAAGTGAAATCACTCTATGGAAGAAGAAATCACTTTAGGCCTCTAGCTTTTCAAGTACCATATCCAACAGAGAGTCAAAAGAACCAAAACCACAAGGAGATAAGAACACATGAATGAGAAACAGCAAGAACATTAACAGGCAATAGAAATGTCCACTAGGGTTCCTAATACTAATATGTGAACTAAAATAACTAGGCTTATTATGTTCAAGTAAGTAAAAGACTAAGCTAAAAATTCATCAAGGGCTGCGTATGGTGGCACATGCCTTTAATCCCAGCAGGGCAGAGGCAGAGGCAGAGGGATCTCTCTGAGATCCAGGCCAGCCTGGTCTACATAGAAGTTCTAGGCCAGCTGGGGCTATAGGGAGGGAGAGAGGGAGGAAGGAAAAAAGAAAGCTGTCAGGTAATATAGCAAATGGAAGGGAACTAAGGAAGATCACTGGCCCCCATTTCCAGACAGAGCTTGCCCACCCAAGCAGCAAACCAACTATCAACCAACCAACCAAACAACCAACCAACCAACCAACCAACCAACCAACCAACTGAAAATGCAAGTAAATCATCAACAAGGATCCCAAAAGTATGTACAAACACATGGAAATCATATATACACCAGATCTTCTACCAACCATACTGAATGCTAAAAGTCTGTGGAAGAATATTATCCATAGGGACCTAAGGGCAAAGTAGAGAGCAACACCTCCAAAGCTTTGTGAGGACTGACATTTCAACTTTTCCCATATCAATTCCTTTTACCTTCTGGTTGTTATTTTGCACAACTGCCCTTTAACACTCTAAGTTCCCCCACCTCAGAGTCTCTGCACCTGCTATTCCCTCTGCCTGGACATTCTTACCTCAAACATGTGCATAGCTTTGTCCCTCCCCTGTTCTGGTTTCTTCTGCTTATTATGTCAGGTCTTTTCGATCACTCTGCAATAAAAGCCCACCAATGCTCTGTATTCACATATCCTCTTTATCTTTTTCTCTCTACAGCACCCAATACCACCCAAGACATTATGATTAGTATGCCCTTCTCTACAAGAAAGAACTAGGTCAGCTTTGTACACTGAGGTTGCAGCATACTTAGAATGCGCCTGGCCAGAGCAGGTGCTAAATGTCTGGATAAGGCTGTGAACTAATTCTTGGATCCACAGTTCCTTCTAATCTTTGCCAATTGCTTCCTTTCCTAACTCATTCAATGGTATTTGTATCCATCTCTGTTAGGCTAAAAACTATGAAGGTGAAAAGTTCATTATTCCTTTTTCTCCCACCTACCAAGTCTTGTTGGTTCTGCTCCAAAATACATATTGGATCTGCCTCTTTGCCCCTCTCCATGGCCACCACACTGACTGAACTCACTATCTAATCCTGGGACTGCTCCAAGAACATTCCAGCTTCTCAAGAGACCCTTAAGGTCTACTTCCTGCACGTGTCTACCCATCATCCCACACTACCCTCTCCTATGCTTCCTGTGTACCAAAGAAACTTCATGTGTGTACCAAGCCCTCTCTGCTGTCTTTGTTGTCTCCACCAGAATGCTTGACTCAGGTCTATAGAGCTGCTTCCCTTCACCTTTTAGTTGCATCTGAAATATCCCCCTCTGCATTCTTACCACTCCTTCCTGAACTCTCCTTTGGGCCAATCCAGTCTCAGAGCAGCTTAAATAAGCTGCCTATGTGTGCCCCTTACAAGAGATGGTAAGGCCCACAAAAGCAGGAAATGATCCTTCATTCTTACTACTATGCCAAGAATGCTGTGCAGGGTGCTTCCCTCAGCACAGGTGTAACTAGAGTGTCCTAGGTGCCTACTAAACTCCTGCCCAGGTATACAGTGCCAGTATGCCAGTATTCCACTGACACTGGGACCCAGGCAGGGAGCTGGAAGTCTCATGGGAAGACATTTCTAAGTGTTCTATATTCTTCTGAAAGTCTACCTTCATGAAATGTGACAGAATTCTCACAGAAAGAATGCAAGAAAGCACCTACCACTACTGTTGACTCCCACTGGCTTCCAGTGGAGCAGTGAACTGGACCTAGTAAGTCCTTGCATATTTCTCGGAGTCGGTATTCAAATCCTAATTAAAGGAAAACAAAACAGAAACAGGAACATATTATAAAAAAGAAATAAAAATCACAAATATGCTCAGTTGTGCAAATCCAAACAGAATGAGTAGATATTTTATTGCCTACTATGGGCAAAACATGTAGCTTGGGGGCCAGAGACCCCATGTTTAGGGGCCAGAGACCCATGACCAGTTTCTCACTCATTCACCAGTACCCCATAACAATGTAGGCAGCACCTTCTCTGTGCACTGGACCCACAGAAGCAAGACAGAAGTTCTATGATGAAAAGTAGTAAGAAATCATGGAAACTGGCAGGAGGGATGTGGGTTGGCAGGACCTGTTTGAGAGAAGAGTCCTTGGCAGCTGCATGACAGGAGGTAGGGAGGCAACTTCAGGAGGGAGGAAGTAGATTGGAATGCTGACTACAGAATGACAACTGAATGGTGCCATTAAGGGTCCAGGGCAGTGTGGGCAGTGCTACCAAAAAGGCTAGAGTCTTAAACAGAGCTTGGGTAGCTGAAGCCATAGTGAATGGATAGAATGAAAGGATAGAAAACAGGAAGGATGAAGCGAGAATGAGGAATTTGAGAAGTGAATGGTGTCACATTTTAACACATAACTCCTTCTGTCCCAGCTGAGAAAATAAGGGAAAGAGATGGGGTAGTAGTGTTTGGTCCAGAGAAAAATGAACAGACACATGGACAGTGGAGAAATAATCTCAAGCTGTGAGCAGTAGAGACCAGAGGAGGCAGCACCTCTTGTAGCATCAGCGTAAATCCTGCTTAACACCCAGGAAGAGGCAAATCATTCTGGGGAAATAGGACACATGGCTCATGTAATAGGAAAAGGGAGGACAACATATTTAGAAAGGCCAGTGACCACACATACTAAGCACAGAAGGAATGAGAGAGCAATTAAATTTATCATTGAGTGAGGGAGGGAAGCAGGATCAATAATGATGTTTATTATCATCACAAGAGTATATAAACAAATATCAGCCTCAGATTCAGTCAGTGACAAACACAGCAGATTAGCTCTGGCTAAAGTTACTCTGTAGACATTTGGTACATTTTTCTATCTTTTATGTACTTAGTTTTTTGTTTTTTTTTCTTTAAATCATACTCAAAATGGGAAAGGTGAAGGTCATGAGAAGGACAAAGCAAAAGGGAAAGGTTGTGAAAGAAGTTCTGGAAACAGGATGGGGGTTGTGTGGGTCACAGAAGACCTTTGGAGGGCCAGTCCTTATGCCACAGACACTGGAAGCCAGACTCACGTGGGAGGAAAAGCTGATAAAATAGGACAGGGGTTTGTCCAGAAAGGGATGAGAGGTAGTTTTAGGTTACTGCACTGTCCTCCTCCAGCACACCTTGCTCTCTGTAGGGGATACTGCTGAGGGCACAGGCACTTGAGAAGCCCTGATGGGAAGGGTATACAGGGAGGCACTGGAGAGCAGGCAGGATCTTCTAGTTAAGGGGCTCTGAGAAGGGAGAGAAACAGTGTCATCAAATGCCCTTCTTTGGGGTGACCTTACCTTCATTTACAAGGTACCGAGCATAGAGGAGGAGCCAGTGGCGGTATTCGTGGCTTGATTGCAGGATAAGTGCTGCTGCAACCTGGTTCTCTAGGTAGGCCAGTGTGGTCTCCTGCTGTACCACATGAGGCACAGAGAAGAGCCGGGCAGCTTGCCTTCCAGAGCTGCAGAGACCAGCAGAGCAGGTATAATAAAACAGGGGTATTAACATGAGTGCTGAAGCTGCTCCCATGTGCTCTGGGGTACCAAAGAAGAGCTGCAAGAGTGGAAAGCACCTAAACTGACCAAGGTCTCCCATCCATCAGTTACTCTATTGGCAGGTGCCAGATTCCTGTCAAACTGCCCATCCCTCATGTCACTTGGGCAGCACGGTATTCCAGAGGTGTCTTACCTAGTATCTGCTGTCTAGATCCCCGAGATAACAGGCAAGTGGCCTAATCATCCCACCCAAAACACTGTGCCACATGGGTATTTATGACTCATAGCACCCTCAGACTACCACCTGGGCCTTTGAAGTGATGGGGCCAGGAATCTAGCCATCCCTAAGACATTACTTGACATGAGTCAAAACTCACACAACCCATCTGTGCTGAGCAGCAGCTGGATCACAGGGAAACAATCAGAGACAAGATCTGGTTCCCTCCCATGGCAGTACTGCTGGCAGTGGCCAGGACATTTAGCTCACATACTTGGAGGTGCGGCCCTGGATTATGGCTAATGGTCCTGAGCACAGCATGGCGTCCTGGGATGGCAGGCTGTTCCTAAAGTCTGCACACTGAGCCAATGAATCCTGTTTGTCAGAAACCAAGTTCCTGTAAAGGCAAAGAAAGGAGCGAAGGTCAGGAAGAGTAGAGGAACAAGCCCTGTCCACCATGTGGCAGCAAACCAGTGGAAACTGAGAATCATGTCCTCCTGCATGGGTACCCACTGCTGGCAGGCTTCCTAGTCAAGAGTCTGATAAGTGATTATTTCCAAGGCAAGGTTGATAAAAGGACTCTCACTGAACACTTTAGCTATACAGTCTTGGTTCTTGATATCTGAGGGATCCCTGTGTATTCTAGATGCCTGGCTCACACACTGATGTGGCTGTCCAGGACTCTCTATGGCCTTCCTCATTTCCATGTTTCAAACATTCCTGATAAGCAGTTCTCCCACCTTCTCAGAGCCCTTCACATAACTGTTCAGAAAATATTCTCCATAAAACAGTTGGTTGCCATTATGAACATGTCCAAAATAAAGAGTTGATATGTCTTTTCCTTTTTGTGAGACAGGATCTCTGAAAACCAGAACTGAAAAGCTCAGCCCCTTGAATGAATGCTGCACTGCAAACATGCACCACCATCCCTGGTCTTTTCTAAATAATCAGCTTCTTTGCAGTAATCACAAATACAAATATTTACAAATTGAGAAAGAAGGAAGCGGAGGGTTTTTTTTTTTAACTGAAAAATTAAATCTCAATGTTGAATATGAAGTTGTGCTTGAGAACTCCTACAAAAAAAAGAGCCTTAGA
This sequence comes from Nannospalax galili, assembly GCF_000622305.1. NCBI lineage: Eukaryota > Metazoa > Chordata > Mammalia > Rodentia > Spalacidae > Nannospalax > Nannospalax galili. The sequence goes on along the minus strand of NW_008346549.1, from coordinate 1,379,239 downwards.
AGGCAGCACACTTTAGTTCTGAAAGACTGAAGGTATAAGCAGAAAAAAATAATTTCTTAGAGTGGCTGGCATACAGTTTATCTACTGCATATGTCTGGGTTAGGAAAGATGGCTCAGTGGATTAAGTACTTACAACACAAGCTTGAGTCTGGAGTTCAGATATCCAGCACCACATAAAAGCCAAGAGGGTATGGCAACCTGCCTATAATCCCAGCAGTCAGGAGGCTGAGACAGGGGGTCCCCAGGAGAAAACTAGCTAGCTAGACTAGCCAAATCAGCAAGCTCCAGGCTCAATGAGAAACCCTGTCACAGTAAATAAGCTAAAGAACTATTGAGAAAGACACCAGACGTCAATCTCTGGTACTCCACATGCACATGTATGCACACACACCTCACATACACATATTCTTTAAAGTCTCTTATATTTATGGAGATTTTACAAATTCCACACTGGTCAGAAGAAATATACAAATTGTACCATTGGCATGATTTCCTGAGTAAGTCTGAAAGGCTACTTTGAACCAGTTAAGCTCACAAAACTGACTAGTACTACAAGGATACTATGGAGCTGATACTTTCATATTGTTGATGGTTAAGGATGCCAGTCTGGAAATGCCTGTCAGGTGCCACAAAAAAAGATTTTCAGTATCTAATCTAATAAAATTGCCCCCCTCAATAACACAGAAGGGTAGTACCCCCACCCACAGACTCTAAGGGCAGCGAAGTCAGGCGTCCACAGCATCATACAGGGATGGTAGCACATACACAGGTGAGAGTACAGAAGAAGCAAGGCAAAGCAGGACTGACCAGGGTCTGGACCCTGTGATATGCTATTCAGCACAGACAGAAACTCCCAGGGAACAGGACAGGAGTAGCTTCTTACCATGTAGAGAGTGACGGATTAAAACAATATGCTTTCCCATCAGACAAGTTCATCACTGGGATTCCATGCTGTGTTAGCAAGATCTGTGACACTGTCATATCACTTCCTAGGGGATATAATAGGAATAAGTTCTGCTGTGCTTTGATCAACAAGTGTAAATGTATATCCACTAATGAGCAAATCTGAACTCTGGTTCCCACAATTATAACACTACAACCCTAACTGCTGATGAGGCATCTATAGACTGCTGCTTGGTGCTTTAGGTGAGTAATTCTGACACCCACCAGGATCTTTGTCATATCTTAGGGACCCATTTAGTCTTCTGGCCAGAAATCATGTCTCTTTGCTATATAAGTACATCCCTGCTTCACCAGCAGCCTCAGGCTTGAGCTGTGAGTTTGACTCTCTAGACTAAGGGCCTATCTGAATCAAACCTGAGACTCTGCCCCCAGAGGAAGAGGAGTACCCACCACAGGGGTTACCTGCCAAGATGGAGTGTAGAGACTCTTCTTTCACCACAACCACCTGCCTGTGAACATCCCTAAAGAGATAGGGAACAGCTTACTCTACACCCAAGGCAAAGGCATCAGAATGCCTTGACTACTCAATACCCTGTCTCTACATACACTCCCAGCTCTCTAAATCTACAGAAATCCCAGGCAGCAGAGCCACTAGACCACCTCCATTACCCACACCCATACAGAATCCAGGAGAAGGAGGAGTGTAGCCACCCTATGCCAGAAGATACCCCATTAATGGTAAACACTGCTAACTACTCAGGGCCTCTTCTTGGGCCCAGTGATCACTTCTTTGTTATGTTTCCCACCCCTACCCCTATCCTTGAAGTGAGGAAGGACCTGCATTACTAGGACACCCCAGCCTATGCCTGCCTCTCACCAGACAGACAGTGTGGCCGCAGCGGTGAGTGCCATGACGTAGGGGCCCGTGCAGTGCAAAGTAGAGATTGGAGATGGAAGGAGGATGGGAGGGAGGAGACGGCGACCACAGGTGGAGAACACCGACAGCATCCTCTTTTCACAGGCAACACATACCACGTCACTGCAAGGGAAGAGGAAGGGCAGGTGTCACAAAAGCCAGGTGGATGATGCAGAGCCTTCCTCTACCTAGTAGGTCCTAGTGGGCTAAGTATACTTATACTGAGCAGGTGCAGCTGTTGGACTGGAGAGGAAAGGCCTATGTAAGGACCAAGGTAGGGAGGGACAAGAGGGCACACAGTTTGCCTGAACTCTTACATCAAAGAGATTTTTGTCTTCCTCTGTCCTGCCCAAAGGGCTTCTCACAATGATACTGACCAAGGGGTGCAGATACTTCAGAAAGCCACTGCACCTGATGGTCATCCAAGAAATGTGCCTCACTCAGCAGATAAGAGCAGAGTGCCCAGGTGAAAGTCACTTGGTTATAACTGGTCAGGTGAGCCCAGATGAAGGCTCAGGATAAGGTGGGAGATGTGCAGGGACACTAGTATCAGCTGTTATGAGGACACCAACTGTGTACTCAGAGCTGTCAGGGCTGGGATGGGGGAGGTGTGTTACTCCAGGAGCAAGGAATGCTTCAAAAGAACACCTTCTTGAGACCTGGTGTTCAGAAAGGCCCATTACAGAGGTCATTGCCTTCCAAGTATGGCCTCCTAGGCCAGGCCACTGATGCAGGAGTGGCTAAGGCTCATACCCTAGTAGGACATATGGAGCCCCCTTCATGATATCTGTTCCACTGATCCAAGGCACATGGTCTGTAAGGGCAATTTATCCCTGCTTAACAGTACTCCCAACTCTTTCCCAATGAGACATTACTGGCTTCTAAGAAGGGAAAGGAAAGTGAGACACTTTTGTTCACAAATGTCTATTTTCAAAGTATGAATCAGAAAACTTTGAGCAGGACCTGGCAGCAGGGAGGGAGCTCTCTTTGATGCTGTAACAGTGTTCTGTCTGCTCAACTTTCATGGTCAGGGCCTTCCTTGAGCCAGCTCCATGCAAAGGAAGCTGTCACCTGGGCCGCAGCACTGGGCAGGGAGCAGGTCTGTAGGTTGGGCCTGGATGTGTGAGACTGTACAGGAGAGGCCCCGGTTCCAACAGATGTGTCGCTACAGCAGCGTGTGCTGATATCCTTGGACCCCCGCTGGGACATGCCACCTGCCTTGGGACCAGAGACATTCAGTAGGTACCCACAGCAGCACCAAACACACAGGAAGTTAGGACTGAGAAACCAGTAAGTTTGTGCCAAGGGAGAATTCCAGGAAGGAACACAACTGTGGGATCTTTCAGTGCCTAATGCCACAGACTCACTTGGATTCATGGGAATCCTAAGACCCAAAGCTAGGTGTGAGACACTCACATATTACCTCAAGAGAGACAACTACAGATCAAACTGAAATGACTTTCTGAGTGATCACTGCTGTAAAGCTCTAGTAAGAGCATCTGCTACACGTTCCTGACTAGGCTCTATGCCTGAAAGGTGCGTGAGAAAAATGCTGATCATCTTTCCGGAGTATGACAGGAAAGACGGAACTCCTATGTAGTATGCAGAAGAAACTGGATGATTTGTGCTGGATTAAGATCTCTTCCCCAAATGCAAAATCTGGAGAGGCAGGACTAGGCACAGTCAGTTCAATCCATTCTGACTACCTTGGATGAAAAGCTGGGGTCTAGGGAAAAGTACCTACCCAGGTCAGGGAGAGGCAGGCCTTCCTCAGTTAGGAAGCTTGCCAGACAAGGTAATAAACCCCAGGTTTAAAGTCTGGCTTGGGATACTATGAAGTAAGAACACTGACACTGACTTTTTGGATATTAGAAGGACGGAGGTGGCAAATTTACATGCTTGGCCTGGAAGGTGGCCCACTGGGAGCCTCTATTGGAGCCATCCTCTTCTCACAAACCATATTCCACAATGGTGGCAACCCCATCCAGCACAGCACATGGTGCCCAGTCTACATGGCAGGCCAGCCCCTGCCCACCCTTACCAGCTGCCAGCGGCAGTGAGGACACGGCTGGTGAGTACCGTCTCCCACTCCTTCCCTTCCCGGTTGCACTTCAGGCGGCTCAGCCTTATCCCCCCAACAGCCGTCACTTCATTTTCCACCTCGATGTACATGGAGGGGTCAGAGCTCACCTGAATGGAAGAAAGCAAACATGTCTTTTCAGGTCACAGTGGGCCTATTCAGATCCTTGAACATATGAGACACTCGGGGACTCTAACCTGGGTGCTGAAGCAAGGCAAAGACACAGAGAAGCAGGCTAACTGGCTGGCCACCATGACTATGGGCAAGAGGGGCAGGGCAGGCCATCATGTCATCTCACAGGACAGTAGCTTGCCCAAGAACACACTATAAGGACTACGGCCAGACAGAATGGACTTTGGAGAAAGCCTCCTACTTAAAGAATCACCAAAGATTGCAGTATCTGTTAAGAAGAGAGCTATGGTGGGCAGGGAGGAAAGTCTAGAAAATCCCAAGGTGCTCCCTGCATTAGCATACATCCTCACATTATACAGCATAGCATGTATTATCAGGGCCTGCTTTCAGTAGCTGGCATGAAATGGACTCAGCCTTAGACATATGTGGACAGCTGACCAGCACAAATTCTGTATGCAAACCCAGGCATAACAGCTGACTTGTCTGCATGAGTGACCATTCAAGTGGGTGATTTGGAACAGAGAGCTGTAGTCAGAAGTCACATTCTCTTTACTGACAATAGAAACCAAGGATGGCTCCATGGGGCACTGAGAAATGAAGACACCTGGAGAAAGGTAGGAGAACTAGCAGAACTGGGGAGTTTTGAGCTGCTAACCACTGGAAGGACCCACTTCCTTTTTTATATAATTTTTTTAATGAGTGTGAGTGTTTGGCTTGCATGTATGTAAGGGAACCATGTGTGTGCAATGCCTGAGGAGGTCAGAAGAGGGTATCAGATCTCCTGGAACTGGAGTCACTGGCAGTTGTTAGCTGCCATGTGGGTGCTGGGAACTGAACCCAGGTCCTCAGCAAGAGCAGCCAGTGCTGTGAACCACTGAGCCATCTCTCCATCCCCAGAAGTACCCATTCCTGCTCACACCTTCAGAACAAACCACATGGGAACTCTCCTTCCATGCTATCAGCTCTATTCCTCTGTAGCATGGTTCACAAGGACCTATGGCTAGGAAGGATGGCGGCTACTCTCCAGTGCCTAAGACTAGCCTAGGCCTGGCACACTGCGGCCAGAGTCCAAGAAGTTGCCAAAGGAAATGCACCTGGCCAGGTATAGAGGGTAGGTATACAAAGAGGTAACAGAGTACAGAGCCACTACATGGACACAGGTGTTAACTCAAGTGGCCAGGGAGCAACTGGGTATAAGGGATTATTTAGTCTAATACTGTATTTGAATAAGTTCATGGTTATAACCTTATACCTTAGAAACCAGGTACCCAGACAAACTACAAATATATAGTGCCATAGGCACCAAGCCAGAAGCTAGCAAAGTTAAGTATAGAGATACAGGAGGCTTCTCAGAAGAAGAGACACATAAGTCAAGTCTTGAAGGAGCTAATAATGTCCAGATTTGATGGTAAAAGCAGCCCTGGCAGTTGAGATTTAAAGGCAAAAGTACATGGAGGAAGAGGCATGAGGGATGGGACAGAAGGCTAGCAGCATTCCACCCTGATAGCCAGCATTCCTCCAGAAGAGGATAGGGAGCCACTGGAAACCAGTCCCCAAGGTGAAACAAGGCAGAGCTTATATAAGGGGCAAGGAGAAAGAATATGTGTGCTTGTGTGGGAGTAGGTAGAGGGTCCCGCTCCTCACCTGGAGGGTGAATGCTCTCTGGGGGCCTGGAATCGGCAGCTTCAATGCAAGTGCTGGTGCAGACAGACACATGGCCTCCTTCTCTGCAGACAGGGCAGCTGGAGACTAGAAGAGCCAGAAACATCCCTGAGCCCTACCTCCACACTCCCTGCTCCACAGGGGCAGCATTAGGGAAAGAAAGCCACCCAGAGGTAAGGACATACACAAGGTGAGGCTAGGCCTGCTCCCAAGGCATGTCCACCTACTCTGGAAGGGAAAAAGCACAAGGGAATGCTACAGGGATCCCCACCTGACAGATGAGGGGCTGACATCAGGGGACCAGCTGTGGTGTAGCTATTTCCTCTGAGTACCATCCCGCCATCATGGAGCAGAGACTGCTGTGGTGACCTACAGAATATGTTGGCCCCACAGTCATGGCAATGAAATAAGAAAAACAATACAGTGACAGTTGGATCTACAGTACCAGTAATGGAGCTGTTAACATTCTCTCACTGAAGTTGGGGGCAGGAGAGCAGTCACTGGACCCTCGCCTGACATTCTAAACATCATTCACTCCCACCACCCAACTACACATGGTCTTGGGAAATAGGTCAGAGTATACAGGAGGTAGAAGGTTCACTGAGGGTGGGATACAGCTTGTATGAGTTGCAGTAGGACTTTTCGGTAATGCTGTTACTTCTGAGTCACCTATACTCCTTACTCATGCTCTTCTAAGTAACCGTGGGCTGGATTTGGATGGAATCATTTCTTTCATCTGTTGGTACCCAATCTAGAGTGAATAAACATTTCTTTTTGTCTCCCAGGAAAAGTTGTATAACAAGTCTGTTCACAATCTCTAGATTGGTGGCAGGCAGGTTGGAAGGAGCACAGTCTACATGATACATTGCATAATGTGCTTCTAAGCCAATAAGTTGGAGTTTTTTTGTTTGTTTGTTTTTGAGAGAGGGTCTCCCTGTAGCCCCAGCTGGCCTGGAATTCACTATGTAGACCAGGCTGGCCTTGAACTCACAGAGATCCACCCGTCTCTGCCTCCTGAGAGCAGGGATTAAAGGCGTGCAACACAACTCCCAGCACCAAAAAGTTCTTATGTATCCCACACTAACAATCCAGTCCTCAGCATGCAAGGGTCTCCCAGCAGAGTGGGGCAGGCAAAACAACCCACAGGTCTTACCTGGACAGACAGAGACATGGGTAAGAGACGAGAGTCTTTCCGGGGGCGACCTTTCTTCTTCTTTTCCACTGTCTCCACCTCAAGCTCAAGTTTCCGCTTGGACAGTGAAGAAGGCTTGGCCAAATGGACCTTCTCATCACTGTCACTGCTACTCTCCAGGAGGTCCCGGGGCCGCAGCTCTTTCACGAGGTTCTGCTCTTTCAACCTAAAAACAAAGAAATCTGTAATTCTGTCTACAAAACCGCTCATTTTACAATTCTTTAAAAATATTTTATTATTTTTTTAATGTGTATGAGTGTGTTGCCTACATGTATGTGAGTCACCCATGTTGTGCAACACCAATGGAGATCAGAAGAGGGTGTAGGACCCTGTGAAACTGGAATTAGGATGATTGTTAGCCACCATGTGGGTGCTAGGAATCAAGGCTGGGTCCTCTGCTAGAGCAGCAGTGCTCTTAACCACTAAACCATCTCTCCAGTCCCCTCATTTACAATTTTTTAAAAGTCCACTTTTCACAAAAAATTGATAAATGAAGTAGAGAGGACTTCGGGTTTCCCTACAATAAATATGCAAAGAAGTTGGCCATTGAGGTTTCCAACCTAACAATCAGAAGAAAGCTAAAAAACTGAAAAGCAGCAACTCTTCGTACAGCCATCATCATGTTGTTGAATGCTGAGCAAACGAAAACTTGAAACTGTTACGAGGCTTATGTAGAAGCGTCCCCAAAAATTTCATTGTTTTTACTTCCAAGGACCCCTTTGGCTTTCAAGATTAAAGTCAAGGATGGAGAAAACTCCCTGTGGCTTTTGGGGACCAACCATGACCATACCCTTCCAGCCTCTAAAAGTGCCCTGCCCTCAGGGAAACGACTCTAACATGTCCTTCCCTAACTGGGGGTGGGGCAGGCAACTAGGCAAATCCAGATCCTGATAGTCCCCCAGCTCAAGCTTAAGAAATTCTTTTGAAGAATTATAGGGTTCTTTTGAAGAAGATAGGATTGTACTAAAGCCTAGAGACTCTGATTCAACAAGAACAAAAAAAGAAAGCTAATCATGAGATTATAGAATCTTTATCCTACCTGATACCTCACCAACACATCAACAGGACTCCCATAGGAGAATACAACTGAGAGAATCATGACATACGTAAGGAGTTTCCAGGGAAGTGCAGACAATTCAGCAGACAAAACAAGGTCATTATATGAAATTTAGACTTCTGACACCTATAGTTATAGGAAACAGAAAACACAACCAAACTTCTAGCCTATATATTTCATTTTCAATGACCCAATACATATGCCCACCTATCAATGAAAAAAATTACAACTCATGATAAAAAACAAAATGAAATCTAACAAAAAAAGCAAAAACTAAACACTAAAACAAAACACAGACAGCTTCACAAACCAAAGCAAACAGTAGAACCAGGTGTGGATATTAAGATTTTAAAGAACTTAAAAGAACTTAAAGTTCTTAATTTTAAGAACATTAAAGAATTTAATGGCTCTAATGGAAATGTTGAAGAGATAATTTAATAATGATGATAACAACCATAATAATAAAGAATAGTAAGAATAGCAAAGAATTTTCCAAAATCAATTAGAGATAGCAAACTATAGACCCAGGAGGATTAGAAAAACATTAAACAGTAAAAAGTTAGCCAAAAAACAGGAATTAAAACACACTTTTCAATACTACCTCTAAATATACTGATGGTTTCAATTTCCCCATTCAAAAGACACAAACAGGCAGACTGGGTTAAAAACAGGATCTACTTTTGCTGCCTCCAAGAAACACTTCACCATCAATGACAGACAATACTTGGGGCAAAAGGGTAAAGTGATTCCAAATAAATGGAACTTAAAAGAAGCAGGTATCACTACTCTAATAACAAAATATAGACTCCAACTTGAAACCAGTCAGAAAAGATAATGGTATCTACTTAATACTGATTAAGAAAACAATCTAAGCCGGGCATGGTGGCAGAGGCAGGCAGATCTCTGTGAGTTCAAGGCCAGCCTTGTCTACATAGCAAGCCCCAGCTGTCTATAGGGAGACCCTGTCTCAAAAAGACCAAAAAAAAAAAGAAAGAAAATAATCTGAGCCAGGTATGCTGGCTCGAATCTGAGGGAGAGGTGGGCAGATCTCTGTGAGACCGAGGCCAGCCTGGTCTACATAGCGAATGCCAAGACTGCTGGGGGCTACAGGGGGACCTTGTCTCAAAAAGACTAAAAAATTAATACTCTATGAAAAGGATATTACAACTTTTTAAAAAATATTTTATTATTTTTATTTGATGTGTATGAGTGTACTGCCTGCATGTGAGTGCACCCGTGTCATGCAGTGCTGCGGGTCAGAAGAGAGCTTTGGATTCCCCTGGAATTGGAGTTAAGGATGGTTTGCAGCCACCATGTGGGTGCTGGGAATCGAACCTGAGTCCTCTGCAAGAGCAGTCAGTGCTCTTAACCACTGAGCCATCTCTCCAGCCCCAGGACATTACAATTTTAAACATACACAGAACACAGGTGCACTCAACTGGTATTTCACAAAACAATAATATTAATGGATGTGAAATCACAGATTAACCCAAACAGAGGTAACAGTAGGTGAATTCAATATTCCCACTCTCACCAAGACAGGTTGTCCAAACCACAAATAAAAGTCCATGGAGAAACATGGGAGTTAAATGACATCATAGTTAAAATAGACCCAAGCAACATGGACAGAACATTCCATGTAAACAACATTGTACTGGTTAGCTGTAACTGTCAACTTGATATAACCTAGATTCACCTGGGAAGGGAATCTTAATGAGGAATTATCTAGATCAAGGTGGCCTTACGGGCATGGTGGGGGAGGCAGTCCCTATCCCTAGTCAGGAGCTCCTGAACAGTATAAGAGAGGAAAAGGCTAGCTGAGAGCAAAGCAAGCAAGGATTCATGTGTTTCTTCTGTCCGCTCTTGACTGTGTATCTGATGCTTTTAAAGGACTATAAGCAAATAAACTCTTTCCTATGTTGCTTCTTCTCAGAGTATTTGTCACAGTAGCAGAAATGAAGTGAAACTAGGGGCTAGAGAGATGGCTCAGCAGTTAAGAGCTCTCTCTGGCTGCTCTTGCAGAAGATGCAAATTTGAACCCAGCACCCACATGGCAGCTAACAACTGCCATAACTCCAGTTCCAAGGGATCTGACACCCTCTTCTGTCCTCTGCAGGCACTGCACAACACAGGTAAGCTTTCACACATACAGGTAATACACGCATACACATAAAATAAAAATTAAAAAATTTTCTTTTTGTCTTTTTGAGACAGGGTCTCCCTGTAGCCCCAGCTGGCCTGGAACTCACTATGTAGACCAGGCTGGCCTCGAACTCACAAAGATCCATCTGCCTCTGCCTCCTAAGTGCTCGGATTAAAGGTATGCGCCACCATGCCTGGCCTAAAAATAAAATATTTTTTAAAACAGAAATGAAACTGAAACAACAGCAGAATATAATCTTCTCAGCAGCCTGTGGAACTTTCACTGAACAGGTTATATAGTAGGACAAAAAGCAAGTTTTAATAAATTTCAAGAAACTGAAATTAACAAAATACTATGAAACACCAGGTGTGATGATATACACCTTTAATTCCAACAGAGGCAGTGGCAGGAGGATCTCTTTGAGTTCAAGGCCAACCTGTTCTACTTAGTAAGTTCCAGACCAGTTCAGGCTGCAGGAAGACCCTGTCCCAAAAAAACAAAAACCAAAAAGAAAAAAAAAAAAAATAATAACCACACTATTAAATGACAAAAGGGTGGACTAGCTGCTCCCTAAGCCATCTTTGCCAGTCAGGCTCCCTTCTCACCAGACTCCTGGAACTCTCATTTTCTATTTCACCCACAGCACTGATCACTGGCGTGCCCCACTATGTCAGAGGCGCAGTGGACACCAGTGGATCACCACCAAAAACTTGAAGAAGAAGGAAGTGTAGAAGAGACAAGATGGAAGAGAAGCACCTGCCAATTAGAATGCTAATGAGGAAAATGGGGACAGGAAAGCAAGCTGACAATAAGGTAGATGAAGAAGGTGATAGTGAGGAAGGATGAAGGGCAAGATGAGGAGATGGAGGAAGCTATGGGGAAGTGGGCAGCTGAAGATGATGAAGGTCTTATACCAAGAGGCAGAAGACCAATGAGAATGACTAGTTGGCAAAAAAAGGAAAAGGTGAACTTAAAAAGGCTACCAAGACCTATTTGCCCTCCACTTCTCATGGGTCACATTCCAGTAGAGAGGCAGGCCCACCCAATCAAGCTTGCCCACAGATGACATGCACTCTCTACTATCCCACCAAAACCACAATGTGAACTTGCAACGGGGAGAAAAAAAGAACCAAAACTTCCAAGGTCCTACTTTTTTCTTAACAGTACTTAGAAAGAAGATTTATTTGTATTTCTTCTTTACATTTTGTATTTGTACCTATTGTTAGTGGTCAGCCATTTTTAATAATGGGTGATCAACCAGCCTTCAGTCCCTTCTCTGTCCTACTTCTGACTTTACTTGTGGTGTGACAATGTTTATTATCTCAAAGGAGGAAGAAGAAAAACCTTGTAAAAAAAAAAAAAAAAAAAAAAAAGCAAACACAAAAACAAAGCAACAACAACAAAAAAAAACTTATTCTGCATTCCAGTAACATTTTTTGTGTATGAACTTAGCTGTACTATAAGTAGCTGATTTGGATGAGATAATTAAAAAGGTCAAAGACAATAAGGTTTCTTTGTTTCCTTTTTTTTCTATGAAGTTGTTGTTTGTTTATTTATTTTGGCCTGTTTACCTATGTATGAAACAATGTCCAACAAAAAAACAGAATGTTATTTTGCTGAGTTGTTCTAACAAAACAAAAGGAACAAAAAAAATGACAAATAACTGGCAGACAGAAATATTTAAGACCATCACTGCAGCAAGTAATAAAATGAAAATTTTTTAATTAAAAAAAAAAAAAACACAAATAATCAGTAAAACACAGTTGGTTCTCTGAAAAGATAAACAAGATTAACCAACCCTTAGCTAAACTAAATAGAGCATACAGCCAGATTACTAAGATTAGAGATGAAAAGAGAGCCTTTACAACAGATACCAAGAAATTCAAAAAGTCACTAGGACATACCTCGGAAACTTATATTCTACTAAAGTAGAAAATCTAAAAGAAGTACATGCATTTCTAGATGCATCTGACCTACCAAAGTTAAGCCAAGAGGAGTTAAATACTTTAAACAGGTCAATGACAAGCAATAAGATGGAAATAGTAATTAAAAAAAAAAAAAAAAAAAATCTCCTAACTGAAAAAAGTCCGGGCCCAGACAGATTCATTGTAAAATTCTACCAGACCTGGGATATTGAGACGGCTAAGCAGGTAAAGGCACCTGCTACCAAACCTGACAACCTTAGTTCAATCCCTAGAACTCACGTGGTAGAAGTAAAAATCTGATTCCCAAAGGTTGTTGTCTGACCTCCACATGCACAGGGTGGCATTCACGTACCCACACATACATATACATACACAAATACATACAGTCTTGCAAGAGCGTGCACACACAAACACTGCAATAATTTAAAAAAAAAAAAAAAAAAAAAAAAAACTGCTTTGAGATTCCACCTGAGGTCAGAATGGCTATCAAGGAAACAAATAATAAAATGCTGGTGAGACTGTGGAAAAGTGAACCCTTATTCACTGTTAGTATGAATATTAACTGGTGCAGCCACTATCAAAATCACTGTGGAAGTTTCTCAAAAAACTAAAAATAGAACTACCACATGACCCAGCTACATCACTCCTAGACATATACCAAAACTATTCTATACTGTACCACAGAGACTTGCACATCCATGTTCACTGCTGCTCTGTAACAGCAAGAAAATAGGACCAACTGAGATGTCCATCAACAGATAATGAAAATGTTACACATACAAATGCAATTCTGTTCAACTATAAACAAAAATGAAATTACAAAGTTTGAAATAAAGTGGATGAAACTGAAAAATAAGATACTAAAGGAGGCAACCCGAACTCAGACAAATACCACATGCTCTGCAGGATGAATACCCAGGTCCTCTGCGAGAGCAGCCAGTGCTCTTAACCAATGAGCCAACTCTCCAGCCTGACAAAACATTTTTTTTAAAAGATCAAATGGAACGATTGCTATTATTCAACTTACTGTCCATACTGATTTTCTGTTTGCTAGATCTCTTGGTTTCATTAAGGGGGTATTGAAGTCTCCACCTATAAATCTGTTTATTCAGTTTACAGTTTTGCTACACTCAACACACACATACACAAGCACTGAAGATTGTTTTATCTTAGAGAATTAACCTCTTTGTCATATGTAACACTCTGCTTTATATTTTAACTTCCCTTGCTCTGAGACTTGGTCTGAAATTAATACAGCTACTTCTAGTTGTTTTTTTAATTGGAATTAGAATGGCATGTTTTTCTGTCTCAGTACTTGTGGGGTTTCTTGATTTATTGATTTATTTTTATTTTATATGTATGAGTGTTTTGCCTGCATGTGTGTATGTGCACTACTTGTGTACAATGCCTGCAGTGGCCAAAAAATGTGTCAGATTTCCTGGAACTTGATTATGGACAGTTGTTATTGACCATGTGGGTGCTGGGAACTGAACCCAGGTCCTCTACAAGAGCAGCCAGTGCTCCTAACTGCTGAGCCATCTCTCTAGCCCCTTTTTATTTTATTTATTTTTTTTCTTTTTATTATACTTTATGTGTATCCATGTATTGCCTGAATGTACGTAAGTGCATTCATGTCGTGTAATGTCCACAGACAGAAGATGCCACCGGATTTTCTGGAACTGGAGTTATGGACAGTTGTTAGCAGCCATGTGGGTGCTGGGATTCAAACCCGGGTCTTCTGCCAGACAGTCAGTGTTCTTAACCGCTAAGCCATCTCTCCAGCCCCTTTTGTTTGTTTTTTTAATTAACATATTACACATAATGAGTTTCATTATATTTTCTTACATGTATGTACTGTATTTTGATCATATTCATCCCCATTAGTCTCTCTTGTCCTACTCCACTCCTGTTGATTCCCTTCCTCTTCCTAGTCCCCCTTCTACTTTCTCTCTCTCTGTGTGTGTGTGTGTGTGTGTGTGTGTGTGTGTCCCTTAATGAATTTAATTAGGGTTGCTTACCAGGGGCATGGGTGAGACATTATTTACAGGAATATGGGCCCCTTACCAGTGGTTACACTACTGAAGAAAATGTCTCTTCCCCCAGCAACCATTAACTGCCTACAGAACCTCAGGGAAGGGTGGAACCTCATGAACCAGGTCTTATGCAGGTAATCATTTGTTGCACTGAGTTCAGGAATACCACAGCCATGTCATGCCTGGATGACAGAATCCTTAATAGAACTCTGGTTCTTACAATTCTTTCCACCTTGAGTCTTAGAGGATGTGATTTAACTGCTCACTTATGTTTGAACATCCACTTATTGTTAGTACTTTGACCAGTTATAAGTCTCTAACTGCACTCATGCAAAAAAAAGTTTCTCTGACCAAAGATGACAGCAGCAGTAATCTGTGAACATAAACTATTTATTTAGAAGACAACTTGATAGGTACATCATATCTAGTTATCAAAACAACAGCTGTAGCTTCCACAGTAGGGCCTATGATCTCCACAGCTATGTGCTTTTAGCCAGGTTTACAGTACTAGACATGAGTTACCTTGGTGGCAATTCCCTGTATTGTTTTGGGGGCTTCCGGGGCTCCCTGAATGTTGGAGACCTCTGTTATGCAAAGTAGAAGTCCCTTCACGACCGGACAGCTCATGCAGCTCGGGATCATGTGCTGAGGGCTCCTTTCATAGCAGGGTGTCTTCCTGGCATCTTTCCTGTCTCTCCTTTTGAAGTGTCCGCCACAAATGCCATAACATAAACATAGCCTTTGGCTCTGAAAGGTACCATGCCTTCCTGTAATTTCTCTAGGCAGACAGCAGTCTGGCAGAAACCCACTTCCATATGTAAATAGAATGCCTCACAAAGCATCTAACAGCCAAAGCTTTTACCACTACCCCCATGGTATAAGTATCCTAGTTTTAATACACAGAGAGCTGGGTTGCAGAGAGCTAGGTCGCAGAAAGCTGGGACACAGAGAGCTGGGTTGCAGAGCTGCTGAATTACCGAGAGCAGAGACACTTAATAAAGCTGTAACACAGACTAAGCCAAGTCTTGAGTCCTGTGCCTTACTACCTACAACCTAGCCTCTCCGGGGGGCAACACTCCCTTGTGACCAACTTACGGACATCCTAGCTTTCGCTGTCCTCGTACTTCTCCCACAAGGTTCAGGTGGCCAGTGGACCTCGCATCCTGAGGAAAAGTACACGGGTGGAATAGGGACAGGATTTCGGCAGGACAATGCTCCTGCAGCAGAGAAGCTTCCAGAGACACAGGACCCAAGCCGCCGGGAAAAGCCTGCGGGGCACCCGCCGCCGTGGCCAGCGACTAGCCAGGTGTGGCGGGGACCCCGAGATACCCGCGCATACCATGCCTGAGGCCCATAGAGACACAGAGAAGCCTGCGGGACCAGACCAGCTTTCCTCCAGACTCACAGCGGGGGAGCCTGTGGATCCGTCGTGCCATTCCAAGAGTGCGCTCAGAGAGTGCGCGGGCGCACCATACCTGACCTGTGGCTTCTGGGAGAAGTTTTATCTACCCTCACAGGAAACTTGCATTCAGATCTTTGATTTTCCTTTTTTAATTTTATTAACTTACAAAGTATTGGATCTCCATATGACTCTTTCATATATATATAGATTCGGTTGCTCCTACCTCCTCTCCTTTTCTCTCCTTTTTTTTTAAAAAAAAAATTTATTATTTTTATTTAATGTGTATGCGTGTATTACCTGCATGTAGGTAAGTGCACTGTGTCATGCAATGCCTGCAAAGGACAGAAGAGGCTGTTGGATCCCCTGGAACTGGAGTTACGGACAGTTGTTAGCTACCATGTGGGTGCTGGGATTCGAACCCGGGTCTTCTGCAAGAATAGCCAGTGTTCTTAACCACTGAGCCATCTCTCCAACCCTGTCCTTCCTTCTTTTTTAAAAAAATATTTTATTATTTCAATTTCAGGTGAAATGAGTGTACTGCTTGCATGCATGTAAGTGCATTCACGTCCTGCAGTGCCTGTGGAGGTCAGAAGAAGGTGTTAGATCCCCTGGAACTGGAGTTATATATGGTTGTTAGCCACCATGTGGGTGCTGGGAATCGAGCCCGGGTCATCTGCAAGAGCAGTCAGTGCTTTTAACCACTGAGCCATTTCTCTAGCTCCTGTCCTAGCTTCTTGCTTAAACCTTTCCACCCATAGTATTCCCCCACCCACATGGCTGTTAACAACCACCCGTTCCAGGGGATCCAACACCGTCTTCTGATCCGCACAGGCAATGCACACAACATGGGTGCACTTACACACACGCAGGCAATACACTCATATACATAAAATAAATAAAAATTTAAAAAATTTTGTCCAACAATAGCACATTACACATTTTTCTTAGCCTCACACGGATAGTTGCCAAGATAGACCACATTCTAGAGATAGGGAGAAAATGTAGTTGGTAAAGTGCTTACTATGCAAGCAAAAAGACCTGAGTTTGGATCCCCAGCATCCATATAAAAAACACCAGACATGGTGACATGTACTTTGTAATCTCAGCACTAGAGACACTGAGACAGGTAGAATCCTACAGCCTGTTCGCCAGCCAGCCTAGCCTAATCAGAAAACCCCAGGTCCCACTGAGAGATCCTGTCTCAAAAAAGAAAAGTAATTGATTCATGAGGAACAACTTTCAGGGTTGACATCCAGTTTCCATATGCATGTGCACAACACAGGCACCCTCATATATACAAACACACATGTGCACCCTCATATACATGAACATGTATACACACATACACACGCATACACGCCACATCTCAGCTATTTAAAAAAAAAATCAAGAGTGAGTGTGTTGGCATACTCCTATAAGTCCTAGACCCCAGAGGCCTGAGGCAGGATTTTAAGTTTAAAGTCCAGCCTAACTTGCATCCCAAGACCCTGTCTCAAAAAACAAAAAAAAAACCACAAAAGTAATTATGAAGGTTTTGTAGCTCAGTGGTAGAGCGCTTGCATACCCCTAAGTTTCATCCCCATCTCCATACACACATAAAAGTATTGTCTCAAGATAAGCCTACCAAGAAGTGGGGAGCAAGAATTAGGCTGCAAGGTGTAGAGTTCTAAGAGCCACTCCTAACCACTGAGAGACAATGGATCCTAAATGAAACCCTCTGCTGATAAGTGTTTTGAAAAGTTCCTCCTGAGTTTCCCTGAGAACCAGTGCAAGACCCAGTTTCTAACATAGCTAGAAACAAAAAAATTCCATTTCCCAACCAACTTTGTTTTAGAATTCAGCACCAACTAGGGGTTGGCAAAATGGCTCAGCTGAGCTTCATGTCTTGAGTTGGAGCCCCAGGACCTAATGGTGGAAAGAGACCCAACTCCTCTAAGTTGTCATCTGACTTCCACAAAGTACTGTGCATGCACACACATGCACACTCTCTCACAAATGAAAGAGACAGGGAGGGAGGGAGGAAGGGAGGGAGATAGGAGGGAGAGAGGGAGGGAGGGAGGAAGGGAGGGAGATAGGAGGGAGGCTCATCTCGTTAAGGAAGGAAGGAAGGAAGGAAGGAAGGAAGGAAGGAAGGAAGGGAGGGATTGATTTAGCATGAGAGCCACTCATCTTGGAAGCAGTAGTCTCAGTCCCAAATGAATGAATGCTTGCTCACTACCACTTTCAAATGTGTACCCAAGGAAAACAAATTTAATGATACCTCATTGCATCAGTACAGCTGGAAGGTCTTCTGAGACCCTGGGGATATAGCTACTGAAGAGAGGTCAACCCTGGTGGCACTAGGACTCAGGCATCTGGGAAACTGCCTCCAAGAGTCAATTCAAGTTTATCCCTGCTCCTCAGTCGGGAAGATCTCTACACAAGGAAATTGTGATTGGCCATTAAATCCCCAAGGCAAGTATGAGGGAGCTCACAGAGAGCACAAGGTCTTTCTATCTAGGGTGCTTTGCTGTTCTCTCGGGTCAGCATTTAATTCATTCAGTTCTAGTATCCTCAAGTAAGCCTGTTAACTCCCTCTCAACAACTACCCCACAGCCTATCCTTGGGGATTTCCTATAAGTTGTATGTGTCCCCTAGGAAGTTTAATTTTTAAATTTTGATGACATTTCAGTAATCTATTTTTTATTGCTTGTACTTTAGATATCAAATCTAATAAACAGTTGTCTAATCCAAGGGTACATAGGTTTAAGAGTTTTATAATTTTAGTTCTTTGATCCATATTGACCTAGTTTTTATATGCAAAATATTAATTGCATCTTTCAAGATTTTAAGCATATTTTACAATCTCCTTCTGACAATTCTCTGATTAGCTACCAAAGCTTAAATCCCATGTCAATACGTCCCTGGCATTTGTACAAAATGGACCCCTCCTTCTCTCCCTTGGTCTCTCTCCTCCTTGCTCACCCCACCCCCATGACCCTCTGTCTCTGTTTCCGGAGTGCTAGGATGACAGACATGCTCTACCATGTCATGTTGGACTATTTCCTCATATGTTTTATGTTCAGTCCAAATTTCAGATACCGTTACTTCACATTCTGTGAACAAGAATGTCTCTGCAGGGCAGATTTGCATCTTTGCCAATTGCTTCCAGAAGTTAACAAGAGCAGAATAAGCTTTTATGCCCATTTAATGGTTTGGAGATTTGTAGATGACACAGTATTACACTGACCCCAATTTCACAGGATTCCTAATCCTAGGAAAAGCTGAGATAGTGCAACTTTTTTTTTTGAGAATTTCATGAGTACTATATTTCCATTATTTCCACCCCTCCCTCTCCAACCTGTCCCTTCTCTCCCACCCCCTCTCAATTCTGTGAACCTTTTCTTTAATTAAGATTGTTACATATGACATTCCAATTTCTGGGATGCCAGTTCAGTTTTTCCTAGCACTCCACTCCCAATGGAACTGCCCTTTTCTAAGCACTTGAGGTTACGTTGGTTACTCAGCTACAGTAGCTACACAGCTCAGAACAAAGACCTTATCTTGAACCCTTGGTCATCAGTTGGCTAGCCTCTTTCTCACCCAGTATTCACAGTGTGATTCAGTCCACCACGGAGTTTTTTGTTCACTCACAGATTTTACATCCTAGGCACTGGGAAACAGCTACATATTATAGAGATCTGAGTAATAATTTAATTTAGCTTTTACTTGGGGTTTGCCTGTTTGTTTGGAGGCAGGGGTCCTATGTGGTTCTGGCTGACCCAGAATTTACTATATAAACAGGCTGGCCTCAATTTTAGAGCAATTCTCCTGCCTTTGCCTCCTGAGTGCTAATCTAGCATTTCAAAGTGCTAAATTGCAGGAAGATTTTCAGATCCTTTTTATGGCTAAAGAAATTAGAAGATAAAAAAGATCACACGGGATGTTTTTATATGACTACAAGAATGATTACATCAAAGCAGAAGACAAGGCTCAATACCAACGCCAAAGCAGAGAAGCAGTCTGAGGAGTCTCCTATGCTGGTCTCTAGGGATTGTTCTTAAGAACAAACCATGGACACACAAGTAGCTATTAGATAGTAAGCAATGCCTCAGGAACAGCCCAGAGTTTCAGAAATGCCAACCACAAAAACAGGTCTCATACAATTGTCCTTCTTATTGGACATCTATTGGCTGAGTGGCTATATCACAAGAGTCTGATCAATGTCCCTGCTCTTAGCTATAGGTAACATAGGCTAGGATAGTTCTGTCTTGGGCTACCAGGCCCTCACTGCCCCACAGTAGGATGTTATCTACATGAGGATTAGCTCCTATGCCTCACTGGAAAAAGGCAGCCCAGCTCTTAACTAGTTCTAGACTCCAACTCACTAGGACATGTAGTGAGTGTCTTTCTCCGGCTACCTCAGGAGGATACATTCATTCCTACAACTCCAAGAAACAAAAAACTCACATCCCATGTGTCTTGACTGCTGTATATTAGGGATATGAAAGAAATGGGCAAGTTGTATCAAGTCTGTGGCATTCACAGCCTATGTGTCCTCACAAAGTCTTCTCTTACAATCACTTGTATCTTACCTCACTGGAGCATTAGGCCTTGACTTGTCTAGAACCACACTTTTGATCCACGTCTCAGAAAATTCTGGGTTCCACACAAAGGACATTCTCAGCAGGTTATAATCTCAGCTTCTTTGCCTTTTCCCTTTGCTCACAGTTTCCTACCTAACAGCTCCTTCCAACCAATTCCCCACTTTTAGCAGGCACTTCTTTCTCTGAAGGGCTGCTGGCTCAGAGGTCTCTGAGGTTTTACTCTTCTACAGAAGCCAGGCTGTGTGGTGGGAGATCTGGAGAGGTATCACATCTACCACCTACCTTTCCACAGCTGTTGGAGTCACACTAGTCAGGGAAGGAGCACCTGGTGTGGCTTTGGACCGCTCTGTAAATCGGGAGTCAAATGCTTTCATAGGTTCAATCTTGGATGGGGTTGTTAACACGGAGGGTGACGATGCAGCAGGAGTAGAGGTAGCATTCATACTGGGGAATGGAAATAGGAAGTACATCAAATACAATCCCTAAATCTGGAGGTCTAAGAATGACGGAACTTGAAGCCTAACTAAAGGAATAGAAACATCAAACTACTTTCTCTAAATACAAGAAAACTTCAAATCTGTTCCATTTTTTTTTAAGTTCATGCATTAAAATTCTAGAAGTCTGACTATCTGACTATCTATCTCTTGAAAGAGCAAATGCATTCACATTCTCCCTCTTCCTCTGTTCTGACACCTTTTGGGAGGTAGACCATATCCTGGGTCTCTACAACCTGAATTTAGCACATCTACCCAAACTGACTCAACCACTAGCTTTTCCACTTCCACAGTGGCTCTAGGGAGGAAAACCATCACTGGGGTTGTGAAGTCATGGCCTATCCCTGTCCTTCATCCTCAGCCTAGTCTTCTCTGTCCTAAGTAGCCTCACCAATGTCTCACCGGAATAATGACAAATCTTAGCACTTTGGAGAAAGGAAGTCTATGAAATAGCTTGTCCAGGTTTCCTCCTGCTCAAGCCCAACCCCAACTCCTGGGTCAAAGCCACTGGGCCTTTTGGCTTACCTCATGCAGACTAACACCTCTACCTCCATTTACCAAGAACCCATATCAGACACCTAGCAGTCATTGTGGATGACACTATTTTCCTCCTCTACAGTTTCTAGTATGAATCCACAAAACACCGCTTGGCTCTGGTGGCACCTGTCCTTCCCAGCACCCTTTACTTTGCTTCCTGACTAGCTTGCTACACCATATCCTCCTCTCTGATCTTCACTCCTGGTTTCCTAAGAGCAGTGACAACTGATGCTTAGTGTACCATCACAGCCTTCATGCCAGAGTCCAGAGGCAAGAGGCTACAACAACACTTTCCACTAACAAAGAAACACTCTCAAATGATCAGTTGTGGGTAGCAGGTGCTTTCTAAATTTGAGCACCACTGCCTATTTGCACCATATTCCTAAATTGCAAATCTAAAACCTTCTGTATCTCCCCTCTGAGAAAATCCCAGGTTACCTTGTTCATAATAGGAACTCAGCCTTTTCCTCTTCTCTTGCATCCCTTCTAGGGGCCTCAGAGCTCTGCTATTGTCCCTGCTTCCCAACCTTCTCCCTGCTGGTTATCTTGTATGGGCTCTGGGAGGAGCACGTTCTAAAAAGCCTCAATGGACCCTGTTCGCTAATCCCCCAATGGATAGCCCTTTCTGCCAAAGACCACAGACGCTACCCTGCAACTCTGTGGCTGCCTCTTCCCTATCAGGACAAGTACGTGCCAATCAATGTCCTGTGGGTGCCTAGTTGCTACAGTATAGCCCAGAACAGGCTTGTGGCAAAAAGTCACTCTTGCTCACTCTCTCCTAGTCCTTTCTGACCAGGTATAATGGACAGTGACAACATAGGCTCTCTTAGTGAATCTAAGTGTGATGGGAAATCCACATGCTTACAGGAGCACCCTGGCAGGGATGAAGCATGAAACTCAGCACAGTGGAAGCCAAAGCCAGGAATGTCAGGCCATCTCCAGTGTTGATCTGCCAGAAAGTGGGGTGGCCTTGTAGCAGACAGTTACCTCACTGGCAGATCCCCAAAGCTTTGTAGACTTATCCCCAGTCAGTTTCTCTATGAAATCCACATAGCCTAGAGAGTCGCCTAAACAAGTACTCCCTTCTAAGGAAGCTCTCATTTAGACTCAAGCATTTTTGCCCTTTTCTAGCCAAGTGGCCATGAAATAAAAATAGAATAAAATTCTTATCCCTGGAACCATGTTCCAAACCTGAGCTTTCCCCAGGGACATGACTGAAACTTGGTGCCCACTAACCTGTCCTTACTGACAGACTCGCCTGTAGGCCTGGCACCAGTGGCTGCCCCTGGCTCTGTGCAAGGCTTCGAGGTGCTGAAGGAGGGGGTACTGGAGTCCAGTGGCAGTAGCTGCTGACCGCTAGGAGAGGAGAGCATGGTGCCTGCCAGGGAGCCCGAGAGTGGGATGCTGTTGAAGAACGCCGTGGAGAAGTCCCTGTTAAGCAAGGGGAGGGGGGGGTAAAAAAAAATCAGCACAAAAATGTTACAGCTAGTACTTTATAACTTCTAAATAACATTTTTCTGGGTCCTGAGTCATAGATAATTTGGAAAGTTACAGAAGAGTTTTTAAAAATGAAAATACCTTATACTATATTTAATTGACTCTAAAGTGAACTATTAATAATGTACTACTAAGAAATACATGGCTAATACAATGGGAATTGTTAGATGCTATTGATCATACAATGACCCTGATGTGAAGTGTTAAGTATGCATAATGGTAAGTCTTAGAGCTGAGGAAATGCAGCACATACAAGGGCCTCCTTTTTAAGGGCTGTAGACTTTCCCCTTGGATGGGCATGATTTACCCAGCCCAGCCTTTACAGAGAATCAGTGTTCCCCTGCTGCTTCTGTGGTGTACTGCTATAACAGAAGATACAACGTTAAGTAAGGAGACTGAGGGACCTAGGCCAGACCAGCCAAGGATAATGCCTTAGCTATTTGCAAGCTCACAATCTTGTACATGTCAGTCACCTCTATTGAGCCTCAAGTACTCATATGCAAAGTACTTGGACCCTCCCCAATATGTCATTGCCAAGACTGAAAAAGACTGTGTAAGTACATAACTAGAGCAAAGATGTGTAGAACACAGTAATTGTCAGTATACTCATCAATTCATATATAATATGGGATATATGCCCAGAAATATAGCTAAAGCAACAAACATAATGTTCACACATGATTTCTGATAAACACTTCTAAAGCTCTCTCTCTAGAGGTTTAAGCCACAAGCCCTTATGAGAATGCCTGTTTCTCCAAAACCTCACTAACACTTTTGTTGTAAGAGCAGTTGTTAACATTTGTTTTGTTTGTTTGTAGTACTGGGGATAGAACCCAGGACCTCACATATGCTAAAGAAAGTGCTCCATCACTAAGCTATATCCCTAGACTTCTTTTTAGCTTTTTATTTTGATAAAAGGTCTCAGTAAATTACCCAGGCTGGCCTCCTGAGTAGCTAGAATTATAGGCCTCCACTGCCAGCTCAGCCTAACAGTTTTTATCAAATTTCTTGATATTTGCCATTCTGTTGGATTAAAAAAAAAATAGTACTTTACTACAATTTTGATATATGGTTAGTAATCATGATATAACATTGAAGTTTTTCATATAGAAAATTTTGGCATGGGGGAGGGGAACAAAGAACAAAGTACAGGTTTTAGCCTGGCTAAAAAGACATTATTTTGTTGTGGTCTAAATTTTAAGTCATTTATGGAAAATATTTTTTACCTCTGAGACTCTCAAAATGTTTCCCCATATATTTCTAAAATTTTAAATGAAAATGTTTTAAATGACAACAAAAACATGAAACATTAAAACAAGCAAAATACTGCTGAGCTGTTGATATATTTAGTTCTAAACTGTAAAGAGAGTGGGAACTTGGTTTAGAGTGTACATTGTCTTGACTCTTTTTATTGAATTAGCCAATGTTTCTTCACTAATTGGAGACACGACTTTTAAAACTCCCTTGAAGGGGCTACTGAGATGACTCAGTTGGAAACTACATCCCACAAAATCATGAGGATCTGAGTTTGAACCACCTGCAATTATATAAAAAGCCAGGCACAGTGGCATGTGCCTGTTACTCGAGGGTTGGAGAGGTGGAGACAAGAGATCCTGTAGGGCTTGTTGGCCAGTCAGTCTGGCTGAATCCGTGAGCTCTAGGTTAAGTGAGCAACCCTATCTCAAAATATATGGTGGAAAGCAATTGTCAAAAACGAACTCTGGTCTCCATACACACACGTGCACACATGTACACAAACAAATACATACAGACACATAGAACTTCCTTATTAGGGCCTTCTTTTGGAAATTCTGCTATATTCATTGCTCTATTCATGTGAGTACCTCCTTATTTACATTTTAATTTCTGATAGACAGTTTCCCCTAATCAATTCCCTTTGTTCTTCCAGAAATAGCTCAGATATTACTATTTCGCCATATAACTTCAGAATTGACTTTCTCCTTCTGAAAACTATGATTATTTTTCTTGGTTCGTGTTAAATTTATGTTTAGGGAGAAGTAACGGGCGATTTATGATAGTCAGTCGTCCTTGCTAATCAATAGAATTGTTTTTGTAAGTTTTATTTTGTTGTTTTTCTTTTAGGCCTCTCTGAAGAATTGTGTGTGTTGTATATGCAAGTGTATGTATGTTTGTGTTGGGGGGAGGGTGTAACACTTGCCTGTATGTGCACATGTGGAAGCCAGAGGTTGGTATCAGGTATCTTCATCTAGTACCTCCATCCTATTTTGAGGCAACGTCTCTCACTGAACCTGGAGCTGAACAATTCAGCAAAACTGGCTGGCAAGCCCCCAAGACCCACCTATCTCCGCCCCTCTGCCCCAAACAGTAAATGGCTATCACACAGATGCTGGGGATGCGAACTCAGGTTCTCATGCTCGTGCAAAAAGTACTTTACCCACTGAGCCATCTCCCCAGCCTGAGAATTCTTAAACTTTTCTTCATAGATTTACACTTTGTAGCTGGGCCTGGTGGTACACACCTATAGACCCTGCTACTTAGGAGGGCTGAAATGAAAGAGTTGCTTGAACCTCCAAGTTTGAGGAGCAAGGGCAACACAATGAGACTTGATCACAAAAAAAAAAATTTTTTTTTCATTTGTGAATGTGATTTCTTCCTTGATCTCATTTTGATTATATTTAGTACATGCTCAAACTCTTTCTTATATATGCATGCATGCTCTTATACTGTTTCTTTAAAATGGGGTCCTAATACGTAGCCCAGATTGGCCACAAACTCATGATCCTCCTGCCTCCACCTCCTGCATGCTGGAATCAGAAGCATGCAGCACCACACTGGGCTCTACTCTCTCCTTTTACTATCCATAGCAACACTGCCACTTGATGTTCTTCTAGAACATATCATTCTTAAATAATGATGCAGTTTTCATTCTCCTTTCCCATGCATTGTTGCCTACCTACATAAGCTAGAACATGTAGAGCAATGACAAATTAGAGTCAAGACTAAAAAATTGTTTCATTTCTGAACTTAATGTGAAATAAGGCAATTTATCAAGTTCAAACCTCTATCTGCTTCTATTTCATTGAATTTGAAGTCAGAACAATTTTGAATTTTACCAAAATGCCCCTTGAGCAACTATGGAGGTGATTATAGCACTGATTTCTTTTGATTTACTAACATGGACATTGAGATTATTTGGCTTCCCATAGTTTTGAACAGTCTACCTTTGCTGTCTAAGTAAGCCTTATTTAGCAAAGATATTAACCTTTTGTTTATGACAGGGTCTCACTATGTTGCCCAGTATGGCCTAGAACTAACTATGTACATCAGGCTGGCCTTGAACTCTCATACCCCTCCACCCCCTAATCCCCCACACTGGGATTAAAAGTATGTGCCACCTTGCCCAGCCCTGGTTTTAGCCTCTTAACATGCTCTCCATGTTACTATATCATTTAGGATTTTGCACTGACTACTAGAAATTAAATAGGCCTGAAATTTATTGTGTTCTATTTTCACTTTTTGTGGTAACCAAGTCTATTGTTTCCCAGGCTGACTTCAAATTTCTGAGCTCAAGTGATTCTCCTGCCTCAGCCTCCTCAATAGTTGGGATTACAAGGACACACTATAGTGACCAGCCATCTTTGTTACATTTGATAAACAACAACAACTAAAAAAGGACTGGAAAGATGGCTCAGTGTTAAGAGCACTGGCTGCTCTTGCAGAGGACCCAGGTTTGGTGTACAGTTCCCACATGGTAGCTAACAACCACCCGTAACTCCAGCTCCAGGGGGATCCAACATCTTCTAGCCTCCATGGGCATTGCATGCATGTGGTGGACTTATAGACAAGCAGGGAAAACACTCATATAAATAAAATAAAAATAAATGAATGATTTTTTAAAGGAATTTGCATTTTTCCCTCCTTTATCTGTATACCAGAACATGTAAAACAGTATTAAGTTGTCTGTTTCTTAAAAGTTTGATAGGATTTCCCTGTGAGGGTTTCTTAATCTGGTGGCTTTAAGTAGAGAAAACTATATATAGCAATACTTCGTTTTTAATATGTCTATTTTCTCCAAAAAATACTAACCACTTCAGACATTTATTTTCAGAGCCCAGCAAAGTATTCTCTCACCCTTTTGACTTATTCTTCATCTGTGATTATTTTCCAGTTATAATTACCTTATATATTTGTTTTTTTCTTTTCTTTCTTGATTGGCTAACAATTGCCTACATAGCTGCTATTTGTTTAAACACAGGAATCAGGAAGGCAAAAAATTTTTAATAGAAAAACTCAAGTTCTAGTGCCAGAATCAAGTTCCCAAAAGTAGAAAGCTGACTCAAGTAAGGCCAGCAAGGAAGACCCATTCTTCTCAAGACCCTGACCTCTCTTCCTCCTCACTATGTAAGTCCTGGAAATATCCACAGAATCAAAGTGCCACCACCACCTTCTTTCACTGACCCAGGCCTGCAGTGTTCAAAGCACATTTCCATACTTCCATCACTGACCCAGGCCTGCAGTGTTCAAAGCACATTTCCATACTTCCATCAACTGGGGCAGGTAGCTTTACCCCTACAGGTTCATATAAGAAAAACAGGTTTAATGAGGGGAAAATTATCAACATAAGAGGCATTAGGAGAGCTGGTTCTACATCTGGATCCAGCACACCTAACCTGAGAGGTGAGGTTAGCACATCTTATAAATGAAGGCCTCTTTAGCCTTCAAAGGAGACTTGGAACAGGTCATGAATGGACAACAGCAAAGTATTAAGGACTACTGTGCGGAGTCTCTGTGAAGGATCTGCAGATAGCCTGAGCTGATCACTGCACGGGTATAAAACCAAAGAGATACCGTGACAATGAGGTATACTGTTTTCACAAAGGGCCTTAGCATCCTTTGAATCAGCACATGTCATTTCTGGGAAACAACCAATACAAAAGACTGACCACAGATACATACATAGCCCCAAATGTGAAGGAAGCCATACTTTCCCACTTGTATCCACAGGGCAATGTGTCTCAGAGCCCTACCCTCTGTCCAGCAGTTCTACTTTAGCAGTTACTTAAGGAGACAGTCAAATGTGTGTTTGAAGATTTACAGTCACAAAAAACTGGACACAAACTACAAATCCACAATTAAGGAGATGTTTCATTAATTCGTGGTGCATTCAGACGACAGGAATCTGGATAATCTAATGCTTCAGGACTATTTATTGAGTGGATGAAAGGTCAAAATACAGTAACAAATGATGAAAAGACTGGAAGTACACATATCAAAATACTAACAAAGATTAGATTATGAATATTTATCCTCTTCTTTGGACTTTTACCATTTTTCTACATTTTCAACAATGTCTCCATATCTTTCATAATCAGAAAAAAATGTTGCAAAAGGAAAGAAAAAACTTCCTCTTCTCCTGCAGCACCTGGCCAGCAATAAGGGAGAGCAGATAACCGGCCAGAGGAGATATCCTAGCCTCAGGACATTTCAGGATACTACCCTTCCATGTAAGTCAAGTGTATGCAGAAGACCACAGGGCATTGAGAGTGCTGGGAGCTGGACTTGACTCTCTGGCTTCCAAATTGGCCCAAGAGTCTGCAAAGATCTTAACTATGAAAGTGCTAACTAGCAAAAGAAAAAAGGAAGACCTCCCCAGACAAAGTCACAGAAAGCATGGCGAATGAATGAGTACCCAGTGTCCAGCTGTGCTATGCAGAGAGGTGTGATTCTCCTCCGACCATCTGCTGTCCGAGTTTCCACTTGTTTCTTCAAAAGATTCTGGCAAAGTAGAGTCACATAAGTGAATGAAAAAGTTTTGGTCAACTACCTCCAAATATCAAAAAAATAAAGCTGCCTTTTCTTTCTGTGTTGAAAACACTTAGCTCATTTAACAAATCAGTGTGAACTCCAGTGTTACTACTGCAGGCTCCATGCTGGACAACAGAACTCTAGGACTGAGACTTTGTGCCCTCTGGCTAATATCTTCCCATGTTGCCCTCTAAGCCCCTGGCTCTCACTAATCTCTCTATTCCTATGAGTCTGACTACTTATATTCGCCACTGGGCAGTATTTGTACTTCCATGTCTTGCTACTGAGTTGTAAGCATTAGTTATGAGCATGTCACTTATACTTCACTATGGTGGGGTGAAAAATAAAGGATTCCAAGGAAATGTATTCTAACTCCCCTTTCCAAAACTTTGTTGGTTCAAGGAAACTCAAGCAGCTAATGACGCATAGACATTTTTGGCACAGTATGTATTTGACTTCTGACACAGTGAAGAAGCAAGAATAGAATGCTCCCAGATAATCTGACTCCAAGAACCTTCTTCCCTATCATCAGGACCAGACAAGACCAGATTCTCAGGCTGTGAGCACATGCCACCTAACAGTCTCGGACACTATGGGGATCTTAGGACTAAGGTTTGATCCTGTGAGTCACACTCTTGTCACAAAACTGGTGACTTACAAACTGACTTCATTATTTTTTTTTAAGGCAAAGTCTCACTCTGCCGCCCATGATGAATTAGAACATGCTATGTAGCCCAGGATGGCTTCAAACTTGTAGTGATCCTCCTGCCTCAGCCTTCTAGATGCTAGAATTACAGGCATGAACCATCATGCCCATTACAGGCATGAACCATCATGCCCAGCTTCCAAACTGACTTTTATTATAGTTCCCCTTCTTCCATGAAAGGCTTATAAAGGGTTCTAATCATACACTCTGTCAGAATTACGTTGGAGAGGTTTGTTGGCCAACACAAGCTCCTGGAGTTGACTTAAATTCTCAGTCAGCTCAGTACCATATCCTACCCTGCCTCGTTTGCAAACCCTATTGCACCAGTGAAATACAGGCTTCCAAGAGAAGAGGGACCACATAACTTTGAAAGCAGGGAACCCACATTTCTCAGCGTTTAGAATTTCCTAGCAAAGTGAGGAGGTGAAGACTTTGTTTTTCCTGCAAGGGACAACCTCCTCTATGGCTCCCTAGAACAAGAAGACCTCTCATAAAAGAACTTTATACCATCATTAGTGTGGGCACTGGGCCAACTGGCCCCAGATGGCTATGGCCTTACCCCATGCTCATCATATACCTTCTTCACCACCACTCATGCTGCTGGTCCTATCTTTGTGTCCTGTGCAGACATTCCGTGCCATGCTATCTGTTCATTCCCTTTGCCCTGTCTCTGGGCAAGTGCCCGTATCTTTAGTGTCACTGGGCTAAGCCCTCACCTTTCTGATATCTTCCAGACTTTCCCCATTGACAACACCCGTGACTGAGGACGCTGAGCCTGTTTCCCTAGCCGTGCCATTCTTCTGGTCCAGCTGCTGCTGTTGCTGCTGCTGCTGCTGCCTCCGTTGGTACTTGAGCATCTCAGGGTTCTCGATGACAGCTGTAGAAAGCTGGGCCTCAGTCATGATGGCCAGACTCTTGCCATAGGTGGACTGGTGAATACGGCTCTGCAGGAAGCAGGGAGAGGTTTGACACATGGGTATGAGTATCACCATGGCAGCAGTAACCCACCAGTAGGTTCACTACAGTGTTGACTCTCCTAGCTCTAAGAACAGAAAGGCCCAGGAAGCCAACTCTCCATCACTTCCCACTGGGCAGCCTGCCACTGATTAAAGACATAGCTGTCGAAGTCTCTCATATTGTCACAAGATGTTTATAGCCTATGTATCTACAGCTGAGAAAGATGATGAGTGTATAACAAGGCATCACCTTCCACATGGTTTAATGCAAAACAAATGACAATGGACACCATCTCTACTGAAATACAGATGTCCAAACTGATAACTTAAGGCTCTCAAGTCACTCCAAGGACCCTTAGCACTCTCACAGAACCAGTCTGCTTTTCACTTAGCCACAATGGCAGGAGGTAACTAGCACTGTATCTCAAAGCACAAGAGGCTTGGCACAGCAGGCCTAGGGAGAACCTTCTAGGCTCCCCCATCATGATCCTTCTGAGTGGGGTCTCCTCCCAGCACTAGGCCCCATTAGTCCTATGCCATAACAAGCTACATAGGTCCCTCAGGAGAGGAGGGCAGCATCCCAGAATGCTATAGAAAATAGTTTTCATAAAAGCATGATAAGCAGCAGAGGCACAAAAAGATGTGTAAATGACAAGCACTGTATTCTGCCTAGGAACTGGGACTACAATAATAGATGCTTGGTCACACCAGACAATGTCAGATAGGCAGCTTTCTAGGATAGGGACTTTGAGACTCATTTCTGCAGGGCCTGGGTGAACCCAAGAACTTTCCTCTTCTACCGTCTGGTATCCTGCCCTGTCTCCCAAATTCATCCTCTGTAATTTCAAGCCAAAATACGGAGCTTGGCTAAGGTTTTCCTAGAGTTCTTTAAGCACAGGATCACTGCCAATGATTTAGGAAATAGTAAGCTAGATGGGATTCTTCCACAGGCTCTCAATGACTCTCCAAGGAACACTGAAGGATTCAAAGGTTCTTGATGACAGTGACAAGACAACAGCATGAAGACTCTAGGTCACTGAGAAACTCATTTCTTCATTTAAAAAACTGACAGACTGCCAAGCATAGTTAGTGGCACACACATTTAATCCCAGCACTCAGGAGGCAGAGGCAGGTAGCTATCTGTGAGTATGAGCCCACCTTGTTCTATATAATGAGTTCCAGGCCAACCAAGGCTACATAGTAAGGGAAACAAACAAACAAGCAGGCTGCCCCCAATTCTAGGCACAGTGCATAAGGCAGAACTCAACCCCAAAGAGTTTACATTTTGGTGAGGGTGGTAGTATTACACAGTAGATTAAGAGGTAGTTTACCCCCAACAACAGCATCACTAAGAGGATAGCTGCTGACCTGCTCTGGGATTCCACAGAGCTCCATTCAGATAAATGGATACAATACCCCATTTATGGTTAGCAAAAGTCTGTTGGTAGAAAGAAATTTTCCAGGTCTTACAGTAGGTAGGTACTTTCTTAAAGCCTATGCTGAAGTACAGGGGGATCCCCATGCTCTGATAAATACAAAGATGAGGAAGCCTGGCTCAACAGCAGCAGACCTGGTTTACATATCCATTCTTGCAGTTAAGGATAGCATATGGCCCTGACAAAGGGTTGTGCTATTTTCCTAGGCTTAGTTACGTTACTGATGAAACAGATGAGACACGATTTTTAAATTTTTATTTTCGTAAAATAACTCAGCCCTTTATTATGGCATCCAGGGCAGAAAGAATTATATTACAGAAAAACTGAATGAGGAAAGGGAGAAAAAATACAAGCCAGAAAAAGGGAGCATAATTGAAACACAATGTCAAGAAACAGTAACAAGCATATCTCCATGGAATCATCTGCTTCATTCAATCCCTACTTTCCAATAGTGAGCCTTGCCTCTTGGTGCTCTTTAGCTCTAGGTATATGTACAAAGAATCTCTTACTAGGTTTCTACAAGTTTTCAGTTTTATATTATAATTGATATCATTAAAAAAAAAAAAAACCCACCAATGGTTCTTCAGTTGGCCTCAAGAATACCTTAGAGGGATGTTAAAACACAAATCATTAGGGATATAGCTCAGTAGACAGAGTACTTGCTCAGCATGTGTAAGGCCCTAAGTTCCCTCTCCATTAGCTACAAGCCAAGCTTTGAAGGTTTTTGTTTTGTTAGTTTACTTATTTTAAAACAGTCTTACTATGTAACCCAGGCTAACCCTGAACTGTCTTCAGCCTCTTCAGGATTACAGACATGTGTGACTGTACCCAACAGTTTTGTATACTTCAAATTAACATATACAAAGCCCATGGCCCAGAGTCTGCATAGATGCTAAGAATGACCAGTATTAACTGTCACATAATTGCTTCTATGTCAGCATGGGACCAAAAAAATAGGGAAAGTAACATGGACCTTGGGGAAATGACTCCAGCTGTCTCCCACAGTGACAGCCCAAACAGTTTACTATCTGTTTCATGACTTATTTCTGACATGAATAAAGATTATTAATCTGGTTTTGCAAGTAACATAAGATTACATAATCTATAAAAGGCAAACATGTTACAATACTTCAATAATATGTCTACATCTTCCAAAAGAAGCATGTCCAATTGAAGCAGTCTCTCAGATACTGTGGCAGCACATGAGCCACAAGCCTACCTTCTCCTCCTCACTCAGAGGGTCTCCAAGCTCATCCTGGGAGAAGTCGAGGAATGCCACAGAGCCATCCATGGAGCACACAAGGATGCCCAGCCCATTCAGAGTCCTGAAAGAAACAGGTGTCAGGATTTAGATGGGGGCAAAATACCTGAGGTGGCCATCCACAGCACAATGACTAGCCCATGAGGATGCTCAGAAACTATACTAGAAAGATTCTGGAAACCCCATTTCCCTTCTATAGTTTGAGGATAGACAAGGGCAGGCAAAGAGGAGCAATAACCACAGCCTTTGGTGATCTCTACACCTCGGCACATGTGCAAAGAATCTCTTAGCAAGTTCTCTAGTTTTCAATTTTGTTTTTGAAATCATTTTTTTTTTAAATCTTGAGAAAGGTGTCTGCTATAAACCTAGAGGGATCCAGTTGTCTGAGAAGGCAGGCTCCTGTAACAAATCCTACTTGTGGTAGTCACTCCCACAACAGCAAACATAGAACTACCACTTCATGAATTGTGTTCTAATAGCACCTTGGGGTCTGCATCGCCTTGGAACAAGCTGCCTAGCCCTAATAAAATCAAGAAACCTCATGTTATATTAGCCTATGCACTGTATCGAGAATCCATCTTACCAGGAAATATCCATGATGGATTTGTCAAAGAGTTCATGGATGACAACCAGAGGCCGTTTCAAACAAGTGAGCTAGGGGAGAAAAAACAAAAATTAATGAAATTTCTGACAACTAGCTTAAGTACTTAGCTCAGCCAATTTTATTCACCCAAGCACCTTGGTCATTTCTGCAAACATATGTGGCATATTCAACTCAATCCAGACAACACTTGCCAAAACTCCAGGCTGGGGAAACCAAGGCCTGCCAGAAATTCTCACACTAGAATGGCCATGGTCTAAGAAACAGTAAAGGCAGACAGTATCTACAGAAGAAGGGACCAGGTGGCATCAGAAGGAACGCAGCTCATTTTCTCTGAATTCTGGTTCACGTTACCCAAGGCTCATAGTTACATAGGCCATACAGACTCACTCCACAGTGTGTCCAGATAAGTCATAAATAAATAACAGTATAAACTCCTCTTATTCCAAACAAAATAAACTATTAAAACTTCAGTGAGGGGTTGGAGAGATGGCTCAGTGGTTAAGAGCAGTTGCTGCTCTGCCAGAGAACTGGGACTAGGTTCCCAGCATCAACATCAGGCAACTCACAGCCACCTGTAACTCCAGCTCCAGATCTGATGTCTTCCTGACCTCAGTAGGCACCTACACATGTGGCACACATGCACGCAGGCACACAGACACAGACAGACACACAGATAGACACACACACATTTTACAAAATATCTGAGGGGCTGGAGAGCTGGCTCAGCAGATAAGACCAGGGTTCGATTCCCAGCACCCACATGGTAGCAAAATAACAACTGTCCTAACTTCAGTTCCAGGGGATCCAACACCCTTTTCTGTCCTTCGCAGGCATTGCACGACATGGGTGCACTTACACACAGTAGGCAATAAACTAATACATATAAAATAAAACTAAACATGTTTTTAAAACTAATGCGTAGGGGCTGGAGAGATGGCTCAACAGTTAAGTACACTGACTGTTCTTGTAGAGGACCTGGGTTCAAATCCTAACACCCACATGGTAGCTAACAACTGTAACTCCAGTTCCAGGAGATCTGATAGCCTCTTTTGTTCTCCACTGGCATTGCATGACATAGGTGCACTTACCTACATGCAGGCAATACACACATACACATAAAATAAAAATAATAAATAAAATATTTTTTTTAAAAAGCTAATGTGTACGTACTTTTCTATTGGTCAGACTTTAAACATTCTGGCAGGTACTCAGTAACATGACCACATCCCACAGAACATGTGGAGGTGTCTAAGGTCACAAAGCATTAGTCTTTGGTGATAAGAAATTTAACCTTTCAAATCCCTAACTCAGAAAACTGTCACAGCTCACCCTCAATCCATCACTGAGTATCATCTGAGAACTGTACAACAGACCACACTGACTAAGGAAGGGAAAAAGTACAAAGGGAGATACAGTATCTCCCACTCAAGTCCTGCTGCCTAGTAAAGAACACAAGACATACAGTCTTACCCCTCAGTGTCACCTGAAAGGTAAAAATGGATGAGTAAATAGAAGCGGCAACTAATTACATAAAGAAGTCAACACTGGCAGGCCAGGTGGCACTCAGGAGGCTAAGGCAGAAAGATCTCAGGTTCAAGATCAGCCTCAGCCTCACAGAAAGATCTTATCACAAAAAGCAAAAGCTGATGGTGTAGGTCAGAGGAATAATGTATACATAGCATGCACAGAGTCCTGGTTTCCATCTCTAGCACTAAAGAAATAAAAACCAAAAACATACATTCACAGAAAGACTTACATAAGAGGGTTCTATGACCTTCAGTTAAAATACGTCATAACTATAATAACTTTAATATCTATCAACAGGGAAAATATAGAAACAAATTGTTCATGTGTTTATAAACAAGATATATAAACAATATGTACATAAAGTCAAGCCCTACACAGCATTCCCTTGGCCAGCCCTCAGTACTTCTTTCTACATAGCAGGAGTGCCTGTAGGTTTCTGAGGAGAAGCTGACCCCAGATGCAGAGCAAGGAACACACTAAGCACCATCAAAAACAGCATGTTTCAGGGCTGGAGAGACGGCTCAGCAGTTAAGAGCGCTAGCTGCTCTTCCAGAGGATCCGGGTACAGTTCCTAGAACCCACA
This sequence comes from Nannospalax galili, assembly GCF_000622305.1. Classification (NCBI taxonomy): domain Eukaryota; kingdom Metazoa; phylum Chordata; class Mammalia; order Rodentia; family Spalacidae; genus Nannospalax; species Nannospalax galili. The sequence continues at coordinate 1,343,820 of NW_008346549.1, read as the reverse complement.
TAGTGGCTAACAACCATCAGTAACTCCAGTTCCAGGGGATCTGATGCCCTCTTCTGACCTCCGTGGGCACTGCACGACACAGGTGCATTTATATGCATGCATGCAATACACTCATACACATAAAAAATAAATAACATTTTTTTTAAAAACAGCTTGTTTCTCTTCCCTGAAGTCTTCCAGATTCACCGTCTTCCCAGCCCACAACTTCCCCTGCAAAAAAGCTCAGGTAGCTTACCCAGACAGAAAGTGAGCGGTCCTTGCTGCCTACGGCACAGCAGCAGTATGGGCAGCTAGGCTTCGCAGAACTCCCATTCTTCTGCTTCTTTTTAAAGATTTTTGGGTTGAATTTCTGAAGCCAAATAACAAAGATTAAAATAAATAATCAAGTGTCAAGTTGTCCTCCAAGCCTAAGTACCAGAAAAACACCAAATTCCCAGCCCACTAACAAGTCCTACACAGAGCCTCCAAACTTAGCACTGGGCATTCATGAGTCTATCTTCAAATCTATTAAGAGGTATTTGCTGATGATGCAATGGAAGCTCAAGGTCAGAAAATACACTGAATGTTAAAATGAAGATTTAAAGATAATACTACCACATGTTCCATTTTCTGAGCCAGCAGCTACGTTGAGGGGATGGGAGCTAATGGAATTGACATTCTCAATTCCTCCAGGCCTGGCAAAGCCAGCCCTAGGACCTGGGGAGAGCTGAGCTTGCAAGGGGACTTTAGAGACAATGACCTGCTCACTGCATGTCTTAAGGGAGGACACAGGGACCGGCAGGAGATCTGATCCACTTAATTCCTTCTCCCCTCACCCTATTTATTGTTTAGTCATAATCATCTAGAAAGATCTGCTCAGATCAAGAGGCCCTCATGGCCTCACTGAGAAAAAACAGCCTCATAACTGTTTGCTGGCCTGGAGAGCTGACCCCCTGGGATACCTGGCTCATATTTTAAGAAAGGCTGGGCACATGGTAAGTGTTTTGTCATATGCTTGAATTAAGAGGGGTTAGAGCTCTTAGAATCCCAAACCAAGAATATCTACAGGTAGAGAAAGGGTGGCTCCTGGTGTGTCAGGAAGCATAGAGGCGTTTTCACTATTGAGGATAGGCATGAATGGTCAGCAGTACAGAGACTGGACAAGGAACTTGAAGGTATGTACCCCAGCTTGACTTTCTACTACCACTGAGTAGGCTATTGGGCCTTGCTAAGTCTTGCAGGCCCTAGTGAGGCAGGTGTTGTTTTCTTACAGAGCTACTCTTAAGAGTGGCCATTGAGAGCCAGAGAGAATCACACAGAACCTCTGTACTAAATAGGAATCAGTAATTTCAAACATTTATTAACAAAGGCCTAGTCTCAAACAAAATCCAATGTGGATTCCCAACACAAACGTAAATTTAAAGAAGC
>NW_008346549.1:1229641-1342385 GCF_000622305.1 Nannospalax galili | reverse complement strand
TTTGTCTTTCTTGAGACAGGATCTTCCTGTAGCCCCAGCTGTCCTGGAGCTTGCTATGTAGACCAGGCTGGCCTTGAACTCACAGAGATCCACCTGCCTCTGTCTCCCAAGTGCTGGGATCAAAGGCGTGCGCCACCACACCCGGCTCTATTTTATTCTTATAAAGTGTATAAGGCTGGAAAGATGACTCAGTGGTTAGAAATATTGGCTGCTCTTGCAGAGGACCTGAGTTTGGTTCCCAGTACACATATGACAGCTGACAACCATCTGTAACTCCGTTTCCAGGAAATTCGATGCCCTTTTCTGACCTCCACGGGTATTGCACAGGTGCACTTACATACATGCAGGCAATACATTCATACACATAAAATAAAAATAAGAAAATAAAAATATTTTAAAATTTATAAGATAAATGTATTATACTTATTTATGATCAGTTTAAAACATAGGCAATCAAAAGCCCATTTTGATCAGGTTCTGGATGATCCCTCACTGTCATCAAATAATTATCAATCTATTTTTGTTTGGTTACTCCAAGTTCTAATAGGTTATTTGCCTGCCTTGGGCCTTCTCAAGCAACTCTAATTAAGGTCACCCAGACTGGAGGATCTTCTCTCAAGCCTGAAAGATGAGTGATGACTCTCTGGCCTTCTTTATCTCCTATGTCAAGATACATGGGCTTGGCTATACCTCAGTACTGGAGTACTTGCCCAACACATACAAAGCCCTGGGCTCCAGAGCCAACATCATAAAATAATAGCAAAAACTGGATGTACATGTTAGCAACCCCCAGCACAGGCTGTCAACTACACTGATACGGGGTATCGGGACAAGCACACTATCCCAGGGGGGTGCCCAGATGGATTTGTATTCATTGGAACTGGGCAAAGGAACACCTATGGGCAGACCTGAACACGTAAAAGGCTAGTGCTAAGTTACAATGTCCCTAACCAAGAATGATCTGGAACACACGCACCATTTTGGAATCTGCCAAGAATAAAACAATTGCACATATGTATTCCATTTTATAAAAATAGCTTTAACATGTTTAAACATTTAAAATGAAAGAAGTACCAACATGTGCTGACTCTCAGAACCTATCACCTCTGTCTCCCATGTGACACAGTTTTAGGGAGGCTTCCTAGGCAACCTGGCATTCTAATCCCTAAGCGCTGAAGGCACATGTAGGCCACTGCAGTAGGCTGCTTAGGATGGTACTCATGGCAGCCAAGATTTCTGATGTGAGGAACACTCACCACAACAGTCACAGCTTTCCGGTGCCCTACGAAGTCCATGTTGGTCTTCCAGCCCTCTCGTTCAATGATCTGAGCGGTGGGGCCAGAGTTATTCATGGCATGGGCAGATACCAGGTAATGGCCATCAGGTGACCAACTAAGCCGCAGCACATGGGTTGTCCCTCCACACTGAAAGAAACAACTGCACTTGAAAGGCGCTCAAAGCAATTTTTGTGGCCTAAACTCTGGCCTCAAAGATAAGTCAAACTGTGACTTACAAACACATGTTCATGAGACACACCTCTAGCTGAACTCCAGTCTCTCCAGGTGGCACACCAGAAAGGACTCTCGGTCAAATGAGTATGGGAGCTGTGACATCATCTACTTTCCCACAGGACTGAACACAGACCACCAGAAGAGAGGATCTGAAGAAAGGCTATTTCTTTAGACCACCAACTTTACATGGGCCAAATCTATCTGGCATGGATCTGCTGCTTCTGCACAGCTAGAACCTGTTAGCTCCAGCATACGGTGTCTACATAGTATCCTCAAGAAATACTCAACAGCTGGCCATGGTGGAGCACTGCCTTTAATCCCTGTCCTCCATAATCAAGAGGCAGGCGGATCTCTGTGAGATCAAGGCCAGCCCGATCTACATAGCGAGTTCCAGGACAGCTGGGGCTACAGGGAGACCCTGTCTCAAAAATCCAAAAGGGGAGGGGAGGGGAGGGAAATGGAAAAGGAGAGAAAGGGAAAAAGGAGAAAGGAAAAGGAAAGGAAAGGAAGAAAGGAAATACTGCAGCAGAGAAAGTCCTGCCAACAGCCAAGAGCCAAACAGAAACCCTTATCTGCAGCACAGTAGGTGACAATGATGCACTACCCTTTCTTGTGAGGTTGCCTAGTCTCCCAAAGAATGGTGAAGACCCCTGTGAAGAAGTAAAAGGTTTATACGGTCCTTGGCCGGACATGGTGGTGCACGCCTATAGTCCCAGCACTTGGGAGGCAGAGGCAGGCAGATCTCTGTGAGTTCGAGGCCAGCCTGGTCTACATAGTAAGTTCCAGGCCTCACAGTCCCCCTGAGCCAGGGCTACTGGGAGACTGTTTAAAAAAGACAGGGGGGGGGGGGGAAGACTATACAGTCCTTACATACTATAAAAGATACAGTGGAAAGGTACTAGTATTGAGCTGGCCTTAGGGCTGAGGTAGGTATCCCTTCACAGGATCACTCCTTCAATATAAGATGACATGGGGCCAAAGCCACACTCAAGGTCACCCTAAATCAGCCCTCAGGACCCTGGGTAAGACCTTATTTCATGCCAGGCATGGCGGCACATGCTTTTAATCACAGTACTCTAGAGGCACAGGCAAGTGGCTCTCTATTGAGTTTGCCAGCCTGGTCTACATAATGAGTTTCAGGTCAGGGAGGGCTAAACAGTGAGAATCTGTCTTTAAAAAAAAAATTTATTTTACAGTCCCAGAGTACCATGGAGCAGAGCAAGGCCCAGTGGGGAAATCTCATGCCCCCTGGGCAGGACGGCCACTAGAGGTTACAGAGTGCTACCAGGCCCCGTTGGCATTCAGGACTCTCCTGCAGCCAGTCTAGGAACCAGCTCACAGGCTCCCTGTGCCTGGCAACAAAGCCTTGAGAAATTCTAGCAGGTATGACAGTCATAACACCTATACCATGTGGCTATGAGAAGGTAAAAAGAAGGAAGGTCAGATCTGGCCTTAATTACAGGCCTAGACCAGTAGCTAGTGTTGATTTAAGAAGAACTGAGTACATAATTTTCATTTTCTTACTTTAGCTAACCCTAACCAGTGGGCAAATACTTATTGTTCCTGGAAATCTTCACTCCTGTGTCTCAAGCTCTGAGAAGCTTTCCCACGAAACCCCTTTCCTGGGCTGTTTCTGTACTCTGACACCAACTTCACCGTGTTTACAGCTCATGGGAATGTCTTGTCTTTCTAACCGGGCAATAAACATCAAGGGGACAGATAGCAACGGAATCCATTTTTATTTGCCTGTATCCAATGATGCTTTACATACAGAAGGCACTTAATAAATGTCTAATGAATAACAGTCATCTTTAACTGATTCTGTATGAAATCAGAACTCAAAGGAAGAAACGGTAAAATAGTACAGAAGTTATTGCAGTCTAATCTCTCTCCACATTAGGCAAACTGTACTAACTCTTCCTAAGAAAGAAACCATCAGACCTGCAGAGGGAATCTCAATAAACAAAAGCAAAAGTACAACCAGTAATCAACCTAAAGAGACTCCTCCTTGTGGCCATTCAATAGAGTGACTCAATGTAACTCCTCAAAACAAGAAGTGGCAACTCCCCAAAATAAGAAATGGTTTCACTCATGAATTGGGTACATAATGGCATTGGGACAGCTCTAAGGTTCTCAACTCTAAAATCTATCAATCAGTACTTTAATAGCACAGGAAACAGCCCCAAGAATTAATAAGGGAATTAAAAAGTTTCTGCACAGCAAAGGCAATTATCAACACAGCAAACAGGAGAAAATCTTTGACAAGCTGTAATTCAGACAGAGGATTAATACCTAGGACTACAAAGGCTGCTGGGGGAGGGAGGGTCATTTTATTCAGGGATGTAGCCATTGGTAAGGCACTCATGATCCAGTAAGTAATCCCATACCTATGCACATGCAAACAACCCTAGTTTAACTCAATGGGCTTTATGTTTAACAAAAAACATAAAGGTGGGAAAGAGGAGTGTTGGGAAGAAGGGCTCCAGAGGAAGTGGGAAGGAGATAAGGGGAAATGAGTAGAATATGATCAAAACACATTTTTATATGTGTGTGTGTGTGTCTGTATGCATGTATGTATATATACACATATATGTATGAAATTATCAAAGAATAATCTTTTTTATTGGCTCAGTGGTTAAGAACACTGGTTGTTCTTGCAGAAGACCTGGGTTTGAATCCCAGTACCCACATGGCAGCTAACAACTGTGCAAAGCTCCAGTTCCAGGGGATCAGTCTCTTCTGTCTTCTGCAGGCATTGCATGACATGGGTTCACTTACCTACACACAGGCAATACACACATACACATAAAATAAAAATAATAAATATTTTTAAAAATTATTTTTAAAAAGGACTATAAAAATTAAATGCCCAAAACCAAAACAGCCAATCAATAAATGACTAATGAGATCCAGTTCTCAAAAGAAGAAAAAAAATGGCCAATAAATACTTTTAAAAGTATTCAAGGGGCTGGAGAGATGGGTGAGTATACAAAAGGAACCACGAAAGTTAAAAGAGCTGTTGAAGGAGAGAGCAAGAGAACACACGTGACATGGAAGCAGAAAGGAGGCTATCAGGGTAAAAGGGTACATGGGAAGGCATGGGAATGAGGAGGCAGGGAGGAGGACCAACAAAAACAAATTATGTTCAAAAATGCCAAAATGAACCTAATACACTGTATGCTAACTAAAATATTAAAATTTTTTAAAATAAAGCAAAGTATTTATTCATTTCAAAGCTGGACACTGAACACCACTGACTCAGAAAGGAAAGGTTTTAACCATTAACTCTTAAAGCTGAAGTATCTGCTCAGGTCCCTAGACTGCATGCTTCCATATAGTCTGGAACATGGCAGCTCCCTCTTTGTTCAAGGAGGTAAGGCAGAATATGAGACCAAGTTCTGGGTTACCTCATCAAAAGGTTTAGTGATGCTGGTCTCTAACTGCCAGTCCAACGTCCTCCATACCTTCAAGCTTCGATCATCAGCTTGAGAGGCAATGTATTTACCAACAGGGTCCCAAGTCAACCCTTTCACCAAGCCAGAATGACCTCTCAGAGTAGCAAGAATTTCTGTGGGGAAGGAAAAAAAAGATGAAATTTGAACAGTCTTATCTAGGAGAACAATGACACTATATAGAAAACATGAATTGCAATGGGCCATGCAATGGATACCCAAGAGAGGGAACCTAAGCGTTCCACCCTGGCCAATCTCCACCCCTGGGCATAAGCAGAAGAATCCCCTACTTCACCTCCACCAAGGCAAAAGTAAACTGAAGAAATAGCTGCATCATGTAGGCCAGCACCAGCTAATACATGAAAAGATCACACAAGCCCCCAAGGGACATCAACAAGGGTATAGGCAGGAGCTAAAGCTGCCAATTCTGTTATACATGTTATACATGTTATCTATAGCAGACGCAGATGTGGCATCTTTGAGCAATTCTAATGTGAGCTTCCTGAGCAGCCCCCAGGGGCAGCAGGCCTATCAGCTCAAGTGTGTTGTTTATAATTCACTGCTGAAAACAATACAGAAGCACCTCATACAGATCTGTAATCAATGCTACGCCACTCTCTAAAACTTCCCCTTCTATGGCCAGAAGAAGTGTCCCCATACATGCTCGTAGTTGCTTTCAATGGGAATTAAAATGACTTGGACACATTTAGTGGATGATGTGTTTTAGCCCACGAGGAAAATGTATCCCAGATACCCAGTGAGAATATGACAAGCATTATACTAGTCATAAAGTATAACATTACACCAGATTGCACAATCTCTCTCCCATGACTTTAAATGCAAGGAACAAGAAAGATAATCTGCAAAGTTGATTTTGTGGTAGCCTACATCTGCTGGAGGGTTTCACAGAGATGGCAACTGAACTGAGGCCAGAACCCAATGGAAGAAGGTACACACATGTGTGAAGTGCCAGCACTCTCAATGCCAGCTGTCCACATACCACCTTCATGAACTGTGAAACACTCATGCTAGCACTCAGTTACTTTTTCTTTTACATAAATCTTTCTAAATCTTAACAAAATGTTGTTGATAATGAAAAGATAAACAGGGTTACTGGCAAGACATACAAATTCTGGACTACTTAATTTGCTATGATCAAAATGAAGAAGATAGACAACCCATTTCCCATCCCCACCCTGCTCCACACACAGGGCAGGCATTACTGTTAGCAGCAGTTGTACTGTTAACCAGCAGGGAGGACCCCAGACCTGGGAACTTCACGGCATTCCAAATGACGACAGTGTTATCCACGCTGCATGAGGCTAGCCAGGCATCATGTGGAGACCATGCTACATCCATGACATCTAGAAGAAGACGAGGTGCTTGCTGTGAGATTTCTTACTTGGCATGCAATTGGTGATGGTAGGCACTTAGCAGCAGCCTCACCTATTGGCTGCGTCAGTCGTCCCTGGGATTCTCATGGAAGAGGACCTGAGACCATCATAACTACTTTTTGTGACCAATCTGAAAAATATCCCTCACTTAGGTTTTTCAGTGGGCACTGAATTTCAAGCACTAAATTGACCACTGTCCCCTACATTGTCTATGCCTCACATAGACAAAGCAACTGAGGATGCAGCTTGTGGGCAATTTGACCTCAGGCCCATGTATTAGAGTCATAATCTAACATTTCCTGCTTTTGTGACCTCAGACCTACTTCTCACCTTGCTAACTTGTTTCTATAGTCCAGACTGGGCCTTCTCCAGAACCTTCTCTGTACTAGATGAGCCACAATGGGAAAGCAATCAAAAGCAACTGACTACCTGCCTGTCATGCAGGCTTAGCTCCTGCTCCCAATCTATAGATCTACCAGGAATATACTTTCCCTATTAAGCATCAGAAAGAATCAATTAATGCTCATTTCTTACTTTCCTTTCTTTCCTTCCTTATTTTTCAAGGCAAGGTCTCATGTAGCTCAGGCTAGCCTAGATATATAGCCAAGGATGATAAGACCTCAAATTCCTGATCATCCTGCCTCCACCTTCCAAGTACTGGAATTATTGGTATGAGCCACCATGACCAGCTTATTAACCCTCATTTCTTTGTGACTCAGTTTTCTCATCTGTAAAGTAGTGATTAAAAAGGAAATCCAATCTTCCTAAAGTTATTGTGAGTATGAAATGTGAGAAAGTACAGTAGAACAATGCTAGGTACACATCAAGGAACTGATAAAGGTCAGCTGTGATGATGACAATGACCTAATATAAAGAGTATGATACATGTTTTTCTGACATCAGTGCCTGGTACAATTGATTGCCACCAGAAAGTTGATTTTTTTGGTCTTTTTCAGACAGGGTCTCCCTGTAGCCCGAGCTGTCTTGGAACTCACTATGTAGAGCAGGCTGGCCTTGAACTCACAGAGATCTGCCTGCCTCTGCCTCCCAAGTGCTGGGACTATAGGTGTGCGCCACTACACCTGGCGATTTTTTAAGTATTTTATTTATTATTTTTATTTTATGTGTATGAGTGTACTGCCTGCATGTAGGTAAGTGCACCTGTAATGTGCAATGCCTGAAGAGGACAGAAGAGGCTTCAGTTCCTAGCACCCACATGGCAGCTAACAACCATCTGTAACTCCAGCTCCAAAGAATCCAAAGCCCTCTTTTGGCCTCCAAGGGCACTACATGCATGTGGTGGCGAACTTATATATATGCAGGCAAAACACTCATATACATAAAATAAAAATAAATTGGGGCTGGAGAGATGGCTCTGCGGTTAAGAGCACTGACTGCTCTTGCAGAAGACCCGGGTTCTATTCCTAACACCCATATGGCAGTTATGAACCGTCCTTAACTCCAGTTCCAGGGGAATCAGAAGCCACACATAAAATAAAAATAATAAATAAAATATGTTTTAAATATTCTATTAAAAAACATTCTATTTATTCTTAAAATTTGTATGTGTATGAGTGTATTGTCTGCATCTATATAAGTATACCTGTGTCATCCAATGCCCATGGAGGTCAGAAGAGAGTGCCAAATTCCCTTGGAGCTGGAGTCACACACAGTTGTTAGCCACCATGTGGGTGCTGGGACTCAAACCCAGGTCCTCTACAAGAGCAGTCAGTGCTCTCAATGGCTAAGCCATCTCTCCAGCCCACAACTAGAAAATTTTTTTAAAGGTGTAAGAAAAATGCTCAAAATTTCCATTGCAGCTTTGTCTATTTTGTGCTTCAGTGACAGCTTGATAGAACTTTGCAATGTTTGATGGCCACACTGTGTACACCAGCATGCTATATTTATACACTGCCTAGCTCTTCTCAACTTTTGTTTTACTCTACATTCTGTATCACTGAGACCCTTCATTACTTTAAACAGACCTAAATTAATACTGAACACTAATTTTCATGCTGGTCTTGAACTCGATATTCTTCTACCTCAACCTCCTCAGTGCTGAGATTACAGGTGTATGACACTGCCCAGGGTCCTATAGACTATTTTTCAAAGACCTCTATGAGCTGGCCATGACGGTAACATGTGTGTGGTTGCACAATAGTAAGTATACACTATTTTATTTTATTTTTTTTATTTTATTGAGTATGAGCATTTTGCCTGCATGCATGTAAGTGCACTGTGTCATGCAGTGCCCACAGTGACCAGAAGAGGGCACAGAGGAGTTACAAAAGGTGTGGGTGCTGGGATTCAAACTCTGGTCCTTTGCAAGCACAACCAGTGCTCTTAACTGCTGAGTCATCTCTCCAGCCCCAAGACTCCATTTCTTAAAAAGAAAAAATAAAAGAGAAAGAAAAGCACCTGGGTTTGCAGGTCAGAGGCAAGGTACTTGTCTAACATACAAGGCACATGAAGATTTCTTGTTTTTGTTTTTGCTTTTGTTTTAACGTTTGTGGTTTAAGTCAGAGATATATATTTCTTGGTAAAATTATTCCTGAGTATTGACAATTTTTTATTTTATAGTGTATGAGACTTTTTAAATCATTGGATATGATTCGCTACTACTAATAAAATATACACTGTTTTCAGATGAGGCCAACTGAATGAGTTATCTTAGTTTTTAGTGTTTCTTGGTAGTTTATTTGTTCTAAGGGTCTTACTGCTTTCCTTTTGGATATGAGATGATGCCACCTTCATGTTAGTCTTTTGGGCATGTTTACCCTCTTCTAATTTCTACTTAACTGTATACTGAAATTCCAGAGTAACAAAATACACAGCAGGATACATCTTTATCTTTTCTCAATGTAAAAGAGAACTGAATTAAACTATAAACTATAATTTTGCCTTCTTTTTGTTGCTGTTTTCTTAGGGTCTTGCTATAGGCTCCCAGCTGACCTCAAACTCAGAATCTTCCTGTCTCAGCTTCCTGAGTACCGGGATCATAGGCATGTACCACCATGCTCAGCTTGCCATTAGTTTTAAAGACACAGAATTCCCTGTTAAAGAACATCTTTCTGTGGGCATTTTTTGAAAGGATTTGTTATTAAAGATTGATGGCTAATTACCTAGTATTCCTCTTAGAATACCTAAGATGATTATGAGGCATAAGTCATTTAAACCTACCGGCAGGTTATAGTAATGGGTTTCCTTTTACTTAATATTCTTCTATATGGGTCAAATTTAATCGTGAATAACATTTAAATATTATCATATCACTTAGTACTGTTATTGATATTTCTATTTTTATTCAGGCTATGTTTTATTTCATTGTTATTTTCTATTAGGTTTTTGGAAACCAAGGGTTCTGTCTTCCTTTGAAGAATATTTCTATGTTCTGTATAATTTTTCTTAGAAAACTTGAAACAATATATCAACAAATAATTTAGAACTGGACCTACTGACAGGCTAGTAATCTCAGCTATGAGGGAAACTGAGGCAGGAACACCATAAATTCAAGGCTAGAATGACCTTACAGAGTAAGTTCAAGCCCAATCTGGGCAACTTAGTGAGTATATCTCAAAATGAAAAGTAAGGGGCTAAGAAATGGCTTAGCAATTAAGTACACTGATTGCTCTTACAGAGGACCTAGGTTCAATTCCCAGCACCCACATAGCAGCTAACAACTGTCTGTAACTCCAGTTCCAGGGGCTCCAATGCCTACTTCTGACCTCCAAAGGTATGTGATGCACTTATATGCATGTAGGCAAAACACTTATACATGTAAAATAAAAATAAATGTTTAAAAAAAACAGGGGTTTGTTTTTAGCTTAATGGTTAAATATTTTTCTAGATCTTCACTGCTCATTTTGTCTACTTTTTCTTCTTTTCACCTCTAGTTAAATACACCAAATATATATTTTTCACCTTTTGCTTTTCAAAACCCCAGTGCCCTCATAATCATTTATCTCTGTTTTTCACTGGCAGTTCTTGAACAGTTCTGCCCAGACCTGCTAGCAAGAACAGTGAAGAAGTATTAAGTCTGCTAGTTGAAAGCAGCCAACCCAACTTGCCTGGTAAAGGAGACTCTAGGGTGGGCACAGGAGAGACGCTGACATTATAGCTCAGGGGCCCCATAATAATCCTTACTTGACAACCCACTTAATTCTTTAACACCCTCTTATATATGTATGCCAAGTTCCAGAGAAGCCCAACTAGACTCCTATAAATTGCTATAAAAGTGGTAAAGACAAATGACATGTTTTTGTTATCAAACAATAATACAAGGTGACAACTTTGTTTTTGACAACTGTGGGCAGAATCTGTGATCATCAATACGTGAGTTTAGCTGGTGTATGGTGCATGCCTTTAATCCCAACAATGGGAAGCACAGGCAGACAGATTTCAACAAGGCCTGCCTAGTCTAAATAGCGAGTTCCAGTCTAGCCAGGGCTACATGGAGAGACCCTGTCTTGAAGAAAAAAAATTCATGTCTTCTTTTGGGAGCTGGAGGGATGGCTCAGCAGTTACAAGTGTGTACTGCTTTAGCAGAGGACCCAAGTTCAATTTGTAGCATCTATGTCAGGCATCACCTACCTATAACTCCAACTTCAGGGAATCTGACATCCTCTTCAGGCTTCTGAGGGTGCTATACACTCACATGTATATACCCTCAAAAGACCGACACATGGACACAAAAATAAATCTTCTATAAAAAGGGGTAAGTTTATTCACACTACAACTTACAGAGATTTTCTGAGTATATACTGCTAGTAAAGGATAACCTATACCTCTAACCTGTCTTCTAGAAATTCTAATGGTCTAGGCTAGGGTCCACTCTCATGAGTCTCTTGGCCTTATGGTATCAGTAGAGGGCACTGCTGTCCACGTAAGCACCCAGGCAGAAATCTATACCATTCCTCCTACATGTTCTCAAAAGTGGTCTCCTATTTTTCTCCTATTCTTTCCTTTCCTTCTCAATGACCACCAGCCCAGTTCAGGCCCTTACAACTTCAGTTTGAACCACTGAAATAAGCTCCCTTTCCCCAGAGCTGTCAGATCAACCTCTCTCAAGCTTCAAAGCCCCTAATGAATGGTTCATATTTCTTTCATGATGAGGAGGAACTCACCAATGGGACACACAAACCTTCCAAGACCTGGCCCTGTATACTTGGCTAGACTTACTTGTGCTGTTTCCTGTTATGCCCTTAAAGACCTAGTTAGCTGTAGAGGGAGAGAGGAGTCCTCTAACACAGTGCTCAGACTCAATTCAGTCTTTGGCCCTCGTTATCCTCAGTCCCTGCTAGGCCTTCCTAAAAGTCTAAATTGCATATGCCTGGATCCTGGTATCTGGTACCTAAAGTGCATGGGCTTTATGCTGTTATAGACTAATCCTCCTCTTCAGCCTAAATCTGTAAAACCCTTTCCAAATGATTTAAAACATACTCAAGATCGGGTCCAAAATGTTTCCACTGTTGCCTGTGAATTTGCTCAGTGGGTAAAAGTGTTTGCTGCCAAGCCTGATGACCCTTAGTTCAATACCCAGGACCCATATGGTAGGAGCGAACCAACTCAGAGAAGTTATCCTCTGACCTTTACATATGCATGGTGGTACACAATAAATAAACAAACAAACAAATAAATAAACAAGAAAAGAAATTTTCCAATAGGCACCTGTAGACCGGTTTCATTCACAAAATATGTTTATGTACTTAGTGATCCAATGATGAAGGTATTGCAGGATAAACAACAGAAGGCAAGGACCTCTATGTCAAACACATACACATATATGTCATGAGGGTGGGTATTAGGGACTGAATCTGGGTGAAGGCAGGCAGTTGAGCCAGTGATTGCACAGACAGACCTTAAGGAACAAGTAAGGGATCAGGTGGTGATAGGGACAGCCCAAATAGTATTTTAAGGACCAAAGTAACAAAGGGATGTGGAGATGCTAACGATGATCTGAGGCAGCTGCCAGAGACCCATTCACCCCAACAGGTAGCCCACTTACCACCTGAATGACTCCGAAGGATGGAAACACACCGCCACTGCTCCACATTGGCAAGTTTACCACTGGAACCAAACACAGTGCTGGGCCCGATGTACCTATGCGAAAGAGGCGTGAGACATGCACTCATAGCGTGCTCCAGGTACTGTTCAGAGATGTTCCCTGTAGCATAGCTTATGACAAACAGAAAACACAAAACCAGACAATGGCTGAAAGCACCAGGTTGTTAAACAAAAGGTGCAGCACAAGTAATTTATGATTCATACAGTTGATGAAATGCTATGCAGCCATTACAAATCTTGCACAGGAAAATGTTCACAATGGACTAAATAAAAGAAGCAGACAATATGATCAACTTATGCAAAGCAAAAAATACATATAACATGAACATTATACACATGGAATAGGGCAAAAGGATATAAAGAAAACACCAAAATCTTAACCATGGTTTTCTTTAGGTAGTGGGATTGTGAGAGAATTTTATCTTTTACATGTCTAAATTGTATACTAAATATGCTATTTATGTTGGCTATTTAAAGTAGGGATACAATAAATAAATACCTAGGCATGGTGGCGCATACCTGTAAACCCAGCACTCAGGAGGTAGAGGCAGGAGTATCATCCAAGGGCCTGGGCTACATATATGAGACCCTGTCTTTTAAAAAAAAAAAAAAAGTAGACTTATCGACTGCATTTTTTTTGGAGGCAAGGTCTCACTCACTATGTTACCTAGGCTAGTCTTAAACTCCTGAGCCCTGGGTTCAAACTAGTCCCTCCTGAGTAGCTGGGCCACCAATAGCAGCCACTATGTCTGACTCAAATCAACATAATCATAATGAATTAAATGGCCCTGCCTTAACAACCAAGGCAGAAAAATCACAAAAGTCACTCCTTCCAGATTTGCAGTCACATCAAAGTGGACACCACCAATGCCCAGAGTTTCTGTGATCATCCTTTGCTCTCATAAAACTCTGTGTTATCCAGAGAGAACTTGTGAGGCAATCAACTGGGCCCAAGAAGACAGCATGCCTCTACTCTCAAAATCACAGTCATAGAGTTACTCTGGCTGAATAATGATACCAGATCTGGGTGACCCATCTGCATGGCCCAGAGTCACATGGAAAGCTTGTGGGACATAGTACCAGGACCCACCCTGGGAGACTCTGATTAGGAGTAAAGAAAAAATTACTCAGATAATGCATAGCTCATTTTGGGTGCAGAGCGGGGAGGTACCACAGGCAAGGTTGCCACAAAATGAGGTGAGTGGCAAAGAAAGTGTGGTCTGGATTCCCAGTCCTGACTCTTTAAGATCACCTTGACTTTTTTTAGCCATTTTGAATGTATGTGAAGGTTCCATGTGAAATTTCATCTGAAGAACAAATGAAGCCACAATATTAACACCTACAAGGATTAACCCTTCCTTCTCAATTGGAAATTATGTGTCCCTACAAGGGGCAGCTACAAGGGACAGCTGAAATTATGTGTCCCTACAAGGGGCAGCTACAAGGGACAGCTGAAATTATGTGTCCCTACAAGGGATCAGCAGGCAGGTTGATAGCCTCCTAATTTCCTGGTCAGATTTCATCTGTTTCTGACCTATGAGAACTTCTACTTATGAAGTTGGACTTCAGTGCCAGAAAAGGAAAGGTGACTTTAATATAGACCAGCAAAGAAGCTTCTAAAAATTAAATGTGAAGAAAGGAAAATGATGCTTACGTAGCCCGCTTCCACACCATAATCAGTTTGTCATCTCCCCCAGAAGCTAAATACATCCCACTGTTTGACCACCGCACACAGTTCACACATGCTGGGAAGAAAAAAAAATAGGGTGATGAAAATCCAATAGTTATGCCCATTTGCATTATGCAGAGTCTGGCAAGATGTAAAAGGTTTATAAAACCATCTTATCTACTGAAGGTACCTACTGAGTAAGAGTCCCAGAGAAACAATTAGTTAAGCACTAACTTGTACTATAACAAATTACCAGAACAGTCTAAAGGGGGAAATATGCATTATCTGAGAATTGTGTTGAATGAAACAGACAACAGGAGGCTTATTTCCATGAAAAGTGATAAATCTCATTATTTCAGAAGGGCTGACTACTGATGAGATGCATTTCTGAATAAAGATTATTCTCAAAATGAAACGTACTAAAAAGGCCAAGATGCTTTTTCCAGAACTTTCAGGGAAACAGCTAGGTAGAATATAAAGCTATGACTTAACCTGACTTGCCAGAGTTAGCCCTTTTAAATTTGGACTTTGCAAATTTGTCAGCACAGGAGATTGATTCTGTCAAGCAGAAATCTCCCCCAGCCCTCTGCTACATTAGAGCCTCCAAGAGCACACAGAGCTCAAACTTTGGGAGATATAAAATACTATGGGCACTAACAAAGTTGAAGCCAACATGTGGCCTATGAGTAACTTGTGCTCTAGGCCCAAGAACTCTGAAAGGCATGTTGGGAAGACAAGAACACACAGAGCAGAGGAAGGGGCTGATATCCAAATGTTGGCAACTGTTAATGGGACACTAAGGCATTACATACAACAGGAAAGGAAACCATGACACTGTTCAACAGTCTGAAGGGTCCTGGCAGAGAACCTCTGAGTGACACAGTACCAATCTGAGAGGTTTTGGTGAGTTGTCTCTTATGCGCCCTTCCCCAGAACCCTACTGTGTCCAGGTCACTGGCCCCAAAGCCCCATGGAATCAGGCAGTAACGACTCATGAGCAGGAAATCACCAGAGGTACCTGCAGACTGTCCAAAGATGGTTCTGTGGGCGGGCCGAGTCTTCTGCCGAATAACTCACCCAGGTGTGCAGCCAACATCTGTGCCTTCAGACAGCAGGCCGAGGGGAGTTAACGCCGCACGGGGCCTTATCTTTCTAATTACAAACACATGTGCTAACCTTGGGCACTCTGCCAACACGCAAAGCCTGCAAAGGGCCACTCTGTAATACCTAAATGATTGTCCATCTGGCAAAGCATCTTGGGAATATTTTCATCCTTCTCGTCATCCTCCTGGAGGACTGGAGACATATTCCAGATCACAACCTTCCCAGAATCCTGCCCTGAAAATGAAGAAGCAGAAACAGCTCAATATGCAAGGAGTAGACATTTGATATTCCATAGCAACTATATTCAACTATAAATCATAGTTGACTAATTAACTAGATGTAAGCAGACTTATCTTGAATTACTAATTACAAATGACACAAAAGGTGAGGAAAAACAAGGACCTAAGGAGACCCAAAGGAGAGTGGATTTAACAGTAGCTGAGGCCAGCCTGTCTTTATGAAAAAAAAAACTTCTGGACTACAAACTAAGAGGGCATAGGAGCTCTAGCTCCTGTCTGGCCTCCAGTGTTCCAGGTCCTTGTCCCTGTCCAGAATGCTCAGACTCCACAAATCAAAGAACTTCGAAGGAAAGTCGCTGTCCAGGCCCCTTTCGGTGCACGTGCACTGAGGAAAAGGAGAAAAGAGCAGTCCCTACCAGGGTTTCCCTCCCTTTCAAGATGCTGCCTGGATCTGGTGGCTGTTAACAGAACTGACTGGACGCTTTGAAACCCAAATTTGAAATCTACCCTAACACAGGAAAAAGGGGTCATTATCTTCTTAACTGCCCTTTGCAGTCACCTATAGATGAAGATCACCAAAAAAGGAAACTGAGGGTCATAAGCTGATGCATAGCTGTGCTGAAAAGTCTATCAGGACATTTTACTAATGATTTCTCTAATCTGTCTTCCATTGCTATGATAATAAAAGTCATAAAAAAAATCTCTGACTGTCTAGAAATGGATATGCCAAAGTAATGACAAAATGCTTGAAACCTCCTCCTGGCCAGTATGTAAAACATTTCCTAAAGATCTTACCTAGACCTGAGGAAAAAAGCCTTCTTAGTCACAACTTCCCTGCACTGCCTTCTTGCTTCCTGCCTCTGGGCAAAGGGGCACACTGTGAGCCCATCCTATGGCACTTGGGGGGACCGGGAGTCTCTCGAGAGAATGCTACTTCTTACCACTACTAACACAATCTTGGTTTCCTGGCTTGAAAATTGGTGTAGTTAAGAATCGATAAGAATATTATTTTTTAATATTTTTTATTTTTATTTTTTAATAATATTTAATGGCCCCAATTAATTAAAACCCACAGGTTTTATAATTTTATTTATTTTTATTTTATGTGTATGCATGTATTGCCTGCATGTAAGTAAGTACATCTGTGTCGTGCAATGCGCACGGAGGACAGAAGAGACTGTTGGATCCCCTGGGACTGGAGTTGCCATGTGGGTACTGGGATTCAAACCCGGGTCTTCTGCAACAACAACCAGTGTTCTTAACCACTGAGCCATCTCTTCAGCCCCTATTTATTTTTATTTTATATGTATGAGTGTTTTGCCTCAATGTATACAAGTGCACCATGTGCATGCAATGCCCACAGAGGCCAGAAGAGGGTGCCACATCCCCTGGAAGTGGAGTGAATTAGTCTCTACATGGGTGCTGGGAATCAAACAAGGGTCCTGTGGAAGAACACCAAGTGTTCTTAACCATTGAGCCATCATTCCAGCCCAAAGAATATTATTTTAAAAGTATGAAATCCAGGGCTGGAGTGATGGCTCAGCAGTTAAGAATACTGGTTGTTCCTGCAGAAGACCCAGGTTTGAATCCCAGCACCCACATGGCAGCTAACAACTGTCCCTAACTCTAGTCCCAGGGGATCCGACAGCCTCTTCTGACCTCCATGGGCATTGCATGACATGAGTGCACTTACCTACATGCAGGCAATACATGCATACACATAAAATAAAAATAACAAGTACAATTATTTTTAAAAGTTTAAAAGAAAAAAGTATGAAATCCTGGAGCCGGGCACGGTGGCACATGCCTTTAATCCCTTGTAGTCTTTCCAAACAGAGCCATGTTATCTCAGTATTTCAGCAGATACTAAATGAAGCATGCTGACAATACTATGAATGATATTTTCAAAGCCTGTGAGCATTCTTACTTTCTCTCTAATCCAGTCAAATTCCTTTGTCCAGAAAATGGCCCTAATACATGACTTAGTTTAACCATCCACTCCCTTTTTCAGATGAAGAAAGCAGTGACAGAATCCTTACCTCTGGGACTGGGCTTTGTCCAGGGGGCCTCCTGCCAGTCTACATCTAGTAAGCTGGGTGTAGGGATACAAAATTCATCCTAACTTTATTTCAGTAAACAGTAATTACAATCATAAGCCTGCTATTACAATATTTATACAGATGATCCTAAAGCCAAGAAAGTTATTCTTTTTCTTTTCTTTCATGTGAAGTTTCATTTTGAGCTTAGGTTCGCCTAGAATTCATGGTCTTCCTTGCCTCCCAAGTGCTGGGATAACAGGCCTATGCCACCATGCCCAGGTTTTGTTGTTGTTGTTGTTTTGGTTTTCTTTTTTAAAAGGGGGGTGCTATGATTTACCCTATTCAAATAGTGCATTCTAAACTGAGTCACAGCCATACTACAAACCAGCAAGTTCTCTCTTTATAGGTAACCATGGGTCACCAGGGGAAGCAGAGCATGGCAGCAGGGTAGTGATGTTCCCTCTATAAACATACCTTGTCCTCCAGTTGCAAACTTGGTCCCGTCAGGATGAATATCAACTGAAAATATCGGCTTGCCTAGAAACAAAGGGAAACACATGTAGCTTCACTTTTATTCTATGGAGAAGAACAACAAATTCTAAACTTTAAAATATTGATTACTGAAGTAACATTTCTAATCTCTGCACCTAGGACAAAACAGGCTACATATAAAACTACCTGTAAGAATGAAGAAATCTAATTTAGTTTAGACTTAAATTGCTGAAACTCTCAAAGCAACAGTTAGACAAAGCATGCCATCACAGAATGATGGCCATTGCCCTTCTGGGCTCTTTCCAGGGCCATGCATATATAAAGACTATGAACTGTCTGCATCAAAAACTCAAGTCACAAGTTCTTCCGAAGGGACACTAATCTATACCAGTAAACATCTCCCTATGGGTCTGTACTTGGCCATAGCCTACACAGAAAGAGCACTCTCCATCCTTTCTGACTGGCTGTTATGAAGCAGGTCCAACGCAGGCTATAGCACAGGGCCCTCCCTTTCCTTGTTAAGCTTTTGGTTCCTCAAAGCAGCCCTATAAATCTATACTTCACATACTATGTAGCAATTTCCTCCAAAGCAAAGCATTCCATCTTAAAGGGAAGCTCCTAAGACTCAGGATGTTCTAAAGGGAGGTGAAACATGTCCATCCTGAAGAGGAAGCACCTTAAAACTCAGAAAGTAATTCAATAGCTTCAGGAACTTCCTGAAACTGACTAGATCCACTAGACCCCTTCTTCCTCAAGCTTCAATAAGCAGTAAGGCTTGTTGAGACCAGCTAAACTTCATGGAAAAGGCTCAGACCAACTGAGCTGCCTGGAAGAGACCCCTCTCCAACTGCAAGCTATGCAATTGCTCCAGGGTTCCAGCTTTTGTGAGCTGTCAGCTATGCTGGGTTGGGTTTTTAGTGATATAAAATGCCTTTGAGTTGTTCTGGCTCTTGTAAGTAATCCCTCCTCTACACTCCTGTACCTAACACCAATAAAGTTGGACTTTAGTGGTATCCTTTGGTCTGTCACCAGCTCCCTCTCTGTCTGGGATGACCAGATGTTTGTTGATATCTCCCCAGGAATGGAGGCACAAACTAAGCCTCATTAAAAACTTTTACATGTACTTCAATGGATGCTACCAACAGAATAAAAATGTGTGGGAGAAAACATTTGTAAATGATTGATATCCAGAACTTATACAAAAATCCTAAACTAAACAACAAAAAACTCAATAAATGGACACAAGCTGGACATGGTAGGTCATGCCTTTAATACCAGCACTCAGGAGGCAGAGGTAGATGGATCTCTGTGAGACTGAGGCCAGTCTGACCTACACAGTGAGTTCTAGGCCAGCTGGGGCTACAGGGTGACACACACATTGGACACAGGGTTTGAACACACATTTCTCTCAAAAAGATGAATGGCCATGAAGTAATGAAAAGATGTTCGTTATCACCAATCATTAAATCGGGATCATAACATTGGTATCACTTCTGTTGTAAGGAAGGCTACTATCAAGCAGGCTATACAATGACAAATATTGCCAAAAATGTAGAGAATATCGAACCTTTGTAGAGTATTGGGATTTCAAAATGTGAAAAATGGTACAGGCACTATGAAAAAGTTTGGTAGTTCCTCAAATAATTAAAAATAGAATTCCTATTATAATCCAGCCATTCCACTTCTGAGTACATAGCAAAATAAGCTGAAAGCAGGGTCTTGAAGAAACTTACATTCACTTTCACAGTAGCATTATTCACAATAGCCTAGAGGTTGGAAACTAAGTCAAATGTCCGTTCACCTATGAACAGCTAAACAAAAAGTGGTACAGTACTATGCAGTCTCATAGATGCAACAATGTGGATGACCATCAACCTTATATTAAACAGGCTAGTTCCCCAAAAGACAAATAATACCTAATTCCATTTGTAAAAAGTATCTAAAATACACAGAAACACATAGTATAATAGTTGCCAGGGGTTGGTTAAAAAGGAAGATGTTTAGTGAAAACAATTATACAAGATAACACGTTCTGGAGATTGGCTGCATAACACTACTACTGAATTGTACACTTTATTTTTATTTTATGTGTATGAGTGTTATGCCCCCATGTATGTAAGTGTATCCATGTCATGCAATGCCCACAAAGGAAAGAAGAGGGCATCAGATCCCCTAGAACTGGAATTATGGATGGCTGGGATTTGAACCCAGAACAGCCAATGCTCTTAACCATTGAGTCATCTCTCCACCCCATGAACTACATATTTTTAAATGCTAGGCCAACCATAATTAAATGGTAAGACCTTATTGCTGAAGACACCACCCACTTTGATTGCAGGTCTTTGAGAAATCAACCTCAAACTTACCAGAAAATTCTCTCCCTGCTACTAGTTTTCATACCTTTCATGTTGAAAGGTATTACGCAGGCTGCTAGGAAGAGAAAAAAAAAAAGCAACAATGGTCTTACTCAGCACTGGATCCTGCATCTACAAAACCAACTTGTTAGGAAAGTTGTGCCCACTGGTGCAATAGTGGCATGATGGTTATGACTGTAACCAATCACTTTCTGATTGGAGTTGGGGCCTGTTCCACAAGAAGGATTTCATGTCTGGTACTGTAGCCTACTCAAAAGTCCATGACTGGGGAGATCATAGGCCCTAGGAAGAAACTTACCTGATGCTGTCTTGCTAAATGGTCATGCTACCAAATAGCCTTCTAAACATTTACATTTATACCTATAGATTTGTGTTGCTCTCAATCTTTGTCAGGAAAGCTTTTTGCAGTGGGCAGTGGTTAATACAGAGACTCACAACTGGTCATAGTGCTGAGAATAAGTGAGTACTCAGCTACAAACGTGCCATTCTATATCATTTCCGGGACATCTCAGAGGAGGGGGGAGGAAGAATTTAAGAGCCAGATGGTGGGGAGAAAAGCTGTGAGATACTATCTTCTAGACATGACATGGCTGTTACACATGAATTCACAGTAGCTATACCAAATTAAGCCAGTCAAAATTCCAGCAAGGATGGGGAAGGGTTCCCAAGGCCCCACTCCCAGTAGAGGAGCTACTGTCAACTGCTGGCTGCTAAAGGAGGAAAAGTCACACTTCTTTGGGCATGTGGCTGCTAGTAGGTTGTCCATGCCCTGGTGGATGGTCCCATACCCATATGCATATGACCACACAGGGTTATTAATAATGATAATAAAAAAGGCATGAAGTCAGGAAGGAAACAGGTTAGGGAATCCTGGAGGGACTTGGAAGGAGACAGTGGAGGGTGAATATGATCAAAATATATTGTGTACATGTATTAAATTTTCAAAGAATAAATGAAAATATTATTTAAAAGTAAATAAATAAAATGGTAGGCTGGTAAGATGCCTTAACAGGTAAACCTGCCTGCTGTAAAAGCCTGACATAAAAAACCCAGATGTGGTGGTGTGCCTCTGCAATCCCAGTACTCCTATAGCAGATAGGAGGCAAAGATAGCAAAAAAGGTGGGAAGCTTGAGGCCTAGCTAGCCTGCAGGATGCAGCATTGCAGAAACCAGAGACCCTGCCTCAAAACAAGGCAGAATGCTGGGTGTGGTGGCTCACACCTTCAATCCCAGAGCTCAGGAGACAGAGGCAGGTAGAATTCTGTGAGTTCAAAACCAGCCTGGTCTACACAGTAAGTTCCAAGGCAGTCAGGGCTACACAGTGAGATCTGGTATCAAGAAAGGGGAGTGGAGAGGAGAGGTGACTCCCCAAAAAGTTGGCCTCTCTCCTCCACATACACACCAAACCATGGCACACATATGCTCACATTCATACACACCATACACGTAATGATAACAAAAAACTGTAAATAAATACCATGGCTAAGACAGTGCTGGAGAGATGGTAGATTCAGTGAATAAAGTGCTTGGCATCCAAGCATGAGGACTATAGTTCAGATCCCCAGAACCCACATAAATGCCAAGTGGGTGTGATGGCCCACCTATAATTCCAGTACTCGGAAATTTGGAGAATAGATTTCTAGAGCAAGCTGGCTAGCTAGGCTAGTCCATACTGGCAAGTTCTGTTGAGAGACCCTGTCTCAACAAATAAGGTAGAGAAAGATTGAAGAAGACTCCCCATGTCAACCTCACACCACATGCACATGTACATGCACCTGCACACATGTGAACACACACATATGCATGCAAAAAAAAACATGTTTAAAATGGCTACAATGGTAAATTCTGTTATTTGCTACTGTAATTTTAGAAATGCAACTAAAACAAAACTAAATAACCAATGTAGAGCTGGAAAGATGGCTCAGTGGGTGAAGTACTTGCCATGCAAGTACTGAGTATCTAAATTGAGAGTCCCAGAACCCACATAAAGCTGGAAGCAATAGCACTCATCTGTGATCCCAATTCTCCTACTGAGAGATGGGAGGCAGAGACAGAAGAATCCTCAGAAGTTCTTGGGCCAGCTAACCTGACGTACACAATGTAGATCCAGAGACCCTATCTCAAAAAAGGTGGACACAGGGACCAACACTCAAAGTTGTCCTCCTACCTCCAACATTGACTGAAAAGTGGGCACTCACACACATACACACTCACAGAGAGATAAGAAAATAAGTCTGTCAATCAGTTGGGAGAAATGTGGAAGAGATGAGTGTAATCACAGAACTGCTGAACTATTCACAATTTTGACTGGTGTTGGATATACCAATATATAGAAAGATGATAAAATTGTGGAGAACTAAAACACATACATACAAATAAAACAAGGGAGATTTGTGCAAATACTCTCAATGTCAATGTAATATGTTACAATTGGCCAAAATTGTTATCAATAAGAGAAACTTGGCAAGTACAAAGGATCTCTCTGTATTTCACACAGTTGACTATGAATCTACAATGATTGCAATAAGAAACATATACACTTATCACTTGTTTTGTTATTGTTTAATATTTTATTATTTTTTATGTGTATGAGTGTTTTGTTTGCATGTATGTAACCCACGTTGTGCAGTGCCCATGGAGGCCAGAAGAGGGCATCAGATCCCTTGGACCTGAAATTACAGACAATTCTTAGCCACCATGTAGGTGCTTAGAAACAAACCCAGGTCTTCTGCAAAAGCAGCCCATGCTCCTAACTGCTGAACCATCTCGCCAGTCCCTGACCTGTTTTTTAAAACATATATACTATCTTTAAGTATGGCCATTAATGTATAAAGGTAATGTAGATAAATATAAAAACACCACCACCACAAATGGGTCATAATAAAATTCTCTTCTTTTGCAAGTGGCAACTTCTACATTCCACAATGGAGCTGTCGAAACTTTCAGTTACTCTAGGTCACACTGAAAAAAAGTCTTAGGAGAGTTCAAAGAGCTGGCTCAACAGTTAAGAGCACTGGCTGCTGTTACAGAGGACCTGAGTTCAGTTCCCAGAATCCACATGGCAGCTAACAATCATCACTAATTTCAGTTCCAGGGGAAACTGATGCCCTCTTCTGACCTTCAGAGGCATTATATACATGGGTACACAACATACATGCAGGCAAAATACTTATAAAATTTAAAAAGTAAATTTTAAAAGGTCTTAGGCCACACATTAAATAAACAGTAACAAAAGCTGATGAACAAAAAACTCAGAAAGTCCATATAATTTTCATTATATTCACCACCACAATGCAGCACCCTGTTCTTAACCTTTTAAAATTGTCAAGCAGGCTTGCAATCACAGAAAATTAATATATGTAAGTTATAAATTTCATTTTTATTAATTATAAAAGTAAAAGAAGGAAGACAACATAAAACTAGTAGGATATTTGACATTGTATTTGAGAAACTAACACGTCAGTCTCTAGTTTGATGGAAGTAGCTGCAACTCTTAGTTCTCAGGTAACCATCCAATATTTTTGGCTCTAATTTTACTCCTCATGTGTTTCATTCCTAAAAATAGTTGTTCACAAATATAGGTGCTGCCATAAAGCAATGATATCAATAAGCCATGACTATGAAGAAAGGGATATCTGTCTCTGCAAAGATAAGACCTATAAAATCTAGTAGAGACATGATCATGACCAAGTAGAATGTCAGATTGTAGCTCTATACATTCCATTTGAAAAAGGAGTCATAATTATACAACATTTTGTTTTCCCAGGAATTTTGAAATTGTTTTCAAACTTTTTTTAATTTTGATTTTTTTTTTATTTTATGTGTATGAATGTTTTGCCTGCATGCATGTAAGTAAGCACACCCATGTCATGCAATGTCCATAGAGGCCAGAAGAGGGTGTCACATGCCCTAGAACTGGACTTAGTTTCCACATGGGTGCTGGGAACTGAACTCAGGTCCTCTGCAAGAGCAGTCAATACTCTTAATCACTGAGCCATCTCTCCAGCCCTGTTTTCAAACTCTTATATCAAATTTTAAAAGGAAAAATGTTTTTCACTATTTACAAGGCATAAAATAAAACTGCATAAAATTATTTGCCTTGGGCTGAGAAGATGGCTCAACAAATAAAAGCCAGACAACCTGAGTTCAATTCCCCAGAACCCATTCAAATAAAGCCATAGATGGCAGCTCAAACTCATTATCCCAGCATTCCTACAAGCAAAATAGGAGGCTCTCCCATAAGTTTTTGGGCCAGCTAGCAAGGAGTTTGTAGTGACTCTGCCTCATACAAGGTGGAAGACGGGGACCAACATCCAAAGTTATCCTCAGTCACTCTCTGAGGTCCACACATACAGGTGGATCAGATAAATTCCTAAAAATGCTAAATCTGTAAGTATATCTTCATTGTCAAATTCTGGCACAAATTTTGTGTTTTAGACCAGAAATGACTTGATGGTCTATCTCAAATCA
Source organism: Nannospalax galili (assembly GCF_000622305.1). Lineage (NCBI taxonomy): Eukaryota > Metazoa > Chordata > Mammalia > Rodentia > Spalacidae > Nannospalax > Nannospalax galili. The sequence goes on along the minus strand of NW_008346549.1, from coordinate 1,317,577 downwards.
TAAAATCTTTTCAGCATTGGGCTTTAACTTAGTCTAATCTTATTTCTAAAAAGTAAATATTGCTGCCGTAGCAGATACTTTTAAGGAGTTCCTGGAATTGATCATTCAATCTATTGGCCCTCGATTTGCCTGATGTTATCCATCTTAACACTTTTGTGCATACACTTTCTTGATGTATTATGCAATGATACTTCATTAAACATGAATTTGGGGTGGCATCATCTATTAATTGCACAAGTTGTACAAATTCCTTTCTTTTACCCACCAATGAACAAAGAAATTTGCCTTAACTTTCTGCATTGCATCAATCTCAATTTAGCGGTTTCTTTTAATGGCATTCAAGCAGCCCTTTCTTCAGTGACATCATGTTCATCATCAGCACCTCTAAAAAAATGGCACGTTGAGCTGCATTTGTAGCACCAGTGCTGTCAACCATCGTCAGCGCATAAAATTTAAAAATAACAGCTCTACATGCCAACCTTCTCTGAATAGATTTTTTCCAATTTCTTCAATTCACCTGGCAGTGGTCTGGTGAAACAGATTTTAGAAATATCCCCTTTTGGGGACTGGAGAAGTGGCTCAGTGGTTAAGAGCACTGGCTGTTCTTGCAGAGGACCTGGGTCGATTCTCAGCACTCACATGGCAGCTAACAACCGTTCGTAATCTAGTTCTAAGGGATCCGAGATCTCTTCTGACCTCCATGAGTATTGCACGACATGGGTGCACTTATACACTCACACACATAAAATAAATAAAATATTTTTTTAAAAAAAGAAATATCCAAGGGGCTGGAGAGATGGCTCAGAGGTTAAGAACACTGACTGCTCTTGCAGAGAACCCGGGTTTGATTCCCAGCACCCACATAGCGACTACAAAGTGTCCTTAACTCCAGTTCCAGGGAATCTGAAACCCTCTTCTGACCTCTGCGGCATTGCACGACATGGGTGCACTCACATACATGCAGGCAAGACACTCATACACATAAAATAAAAATAATAAAAATAAAATATTTTTTAAAAAGAACAAAGAAATATCCCCTTTTGTTCAGGACATATATCTACCATACTGTCTTAAATATTGCTTAATAAACACGCTATCAGTAAATGCTTTTAATTTTTTGCTCTTGCTACCACATTAACTATCCTTTACAATAGAATCTTACTTGTAACTTTTAAAAACAAATTTTTTGAGAAGACACTTTCAGTTCCATTTTTTCTGTCCTTACAACATAATCCTTGATACACACTAAATCTGGCAGCAGGTTTTCATATATAATGTCTTTTCAAACTAGTCTTTGGAAACTTGCACAAACTCCCTACAAATTAAGCAGGGTGTCTAACTACTGGCCTTGACAAGACTCTTCACCTCCCTCTCTCTGGGGCACTCAAACTCCACAACCCCAAGACCCTCAAGGAGAGACTGTTTGACCTTCTCCTCCCTCAGGTAATGTTACCCCAGGTCCCTCACAGAGTACTTGCTCACTCCACAGGTAGAGGTTTCACCCGCCCCTCCCTCTGGCAATCTAATTCCAACACCCAGGAACCAGAGAGTGCCTGCTCATTCCACGGGTAGAGCCTTCGCATCCTCCTCTCTCCAGCACTCTAGTCCCACCATCTGAGGACCTGCATGAAACACCTGTTCTCTGCACAGATAGAGGCCTCCCTCCTCCCCTGGCATTCTTGATACCACAATCACAGAACACAGCAGAGCACCTACTTGCTCCACAGACAGCCCTCATCCCCTTCATCTGCTGGCACTCTAACTCAGCCATCTCAGGATACTCATAAAGCTCCTGGTTTCTCCACAGGGAGTCTCACATCCATACCCTCCAGCACTTTATCTCCACCACCTGAGGACTCTGAAGGAGCATCTGCTCACCCCACAGGTAGAGATCATACTTCCATTCCCTCTAGCTCCCTAACCTCACAACCTGAAGACCAGTGCATAGTATCCACTCATTTCCCAGATAGAGGCCTCACCTTCCCTGCCCACTGGCACCATAACCTGGCCATCTCAGGACCCACACTCACCTGTTAACCCTACAGTATTCCAATTCCAGTATCTCAGGACCCTTGTAGAGCACTGTCTGTCTGCACCCCAAGTCAGAGGCAACAGTTTCACTGGCCCTAGCACCCTAACCTGGCTGTCTCAGGAACCACCAACACCAGCCTACACCAACAACTACTACTCTTCAGTCAAAGGCCACATCCCAAAATTCTGGTGACAACCCCCTCTCTGCAAACTCTTATAATAGTACCCACTGGTGAGGTCAAAGGTCACACCTTTCCCTACCTGAACTAGGATCACCTCAGCTCCCATTCAAAAATCACTGATAATCCCAGCATTCAGGAGACAGAGACTGGCAGATCTCTGTGACATTGAAGCCAGCCTGGTGTACATAGAGAGTTCCAGGCCAGCTGGGGCTATAGGGAGACTGTCTCAAAACACAAAGAAATAAATCAATGCCAAATGGATCAAGGATCTCAATGTAAGACCTGCAGCTCTGAAACTGCTAGAGGAAAAAAGTAGGTAGTACACTACAAGATATAGGCATACATAAAAACTCTGACTAGAACTGTTGCTTAAGAAATAAGACTAACAACTGACAAATGAACCCTTATGAAATTAAAAACCTTCGCATAGCAAAGGAAACAGTCATCTGAGTTAAGAGTCAGTCTACAGAATAGGAGAAAAGCCTTACCAGATACACATCTGACAGAGGATTAATATCCAGAATACACAAGTAACTACAGCAGGAAAAAAAAAAAAAAAATTTTAAAAATGGGCTTGGAGAGTTGGAAAGATGGCTCAGTCATGGTGCTACTCTTGAAGAAAACCACACAGTTCAGTTCCCAGCATCCACATGGCAGTTTACAACCATCTGTAACTCCAGTTCCAGGGAATCTAATGCCCTCTTTTGACGTCTGCAGGTAATAGGCATGTACATGGTGCACATACATATATGCATGCACTCATACAGATAAAATAAAAATTAAATCTTTTAAAAATGGGGCTTAGGAAAACCAGGTGTGGTGGCGCACGCCTTTAATCCCAGCACTCGGGAGGCAGAGGCAGGCGGGTCTGAGAGGTCAAGGCCAGTCTGGTCTACATAGTGAGTTCCAGGACAGCTGCAGCTACAGGGAGACCGTCTCAAAAAAAACAAAAAAAAACAAAAAAAAAACTGAGCTTAGGGCTAGAGAGAAGGCTCAGTAGTTAAGAGCACTAAGCTGCTCTTCCAGAAGATCCAGATTCAGTTCTCATAACCCCACACAGCGGTTAACAACCATCTAAAACTCCAGTTCCAGGTGATTCAGTGCCCTCTTCTGGCCTCTATGGGCACTGCACAGAATGGGTGCACTTACATACATGCAGGCAGAACACTCATATACATAAAATAAAATTTTTAATTTAAAAAAAAGGGCTTGAAATAAAATTGAACAGTGAGTTCTCAAGAAACATGCACATAGCTAATAAGTATTTTGAAAAGTGTTCAAGGTCCTTAGTCATCAGAGGACTACTTTGAGATTCCATCTTACCCAGGTAAGAAGAACCCTAATCAAGGAAACAAATGACAACAACAAGAGTGCATTTACACACTGGAAATCAGTGTGGAAATTTTCAAAAAGCTAGAAATAGGGCTGTCAGGTTGGCTGAGCAGGAAGAGTGCTTACTGCCCAAACCTGGTGACCCGAGTTCTGTACCTGAAACCCACATAAAGTGGAAAGAGAACGAACTCCACAAAGTTGTCCTCTGACCTCCACACATGAGCTGTATGTAGCATGCATGTCCGCATGCACATACATACAACGATAAAATTTTTTAAGCTAAAAATATAGCTACCATATGACCCATCTATACCACTTCTGGGCATATCCCCAAAGACAGAGATACAAACACATCCACGTTCATTGCTGCCCTATTAACAATAGTTAGGAAATAGAATCAGGCAAGATGTTCATCAATTAATGAATGGATAGAGAGAGTATAGTATATTTGCACAATGGAATTCTATTCAGCATTAAAAAAATGAAATTATGTGATTTGCAGGAAAATTGACAGACCTGGGAAATATATCAAGGGAAGTAACTGAGGACCAGAAAGACAAATGCTGTATGTTCTCTTCCATATGTGGATTCTAGAGTCAAAGTTTTCGTTTTCTATGTTTAGACTGAAGTGAGTATCTGCAGAGGCCAGGAAGCAAAAGGAGTCAGCTGGGGGAGGATGAGGACTGAGGGGGTAGACAGTAAAGTACATGTGATATGGAAATAGAGGGGAACAATGTTAGAGGTGGAAAGATAAAGTTGAGAAGGGAGTGCCAACTGAAACTAAGGATGCATTAAAAAGCCATATAGGAACCTATTATTTTATAAGCTATTCAACAAATTTTAATTTTTTTAAAGGAGTTTAAACAAGCTACACTGCATGGATGGAGAACACTGCTCCCAGAAGTCACAGATTTTTAAACCAAATTCCCAGTACCAAGTTTGAGATACCTCTCTATGAGTTGTTGGCCAGGGAGCCCTCAGAGGCTGCCAGAACAATACAGGCTATTGCCATTGCTCTTGGTTACCAACCAGAATGAGATGGTAAGACCCTATTGCTAAAGACAATATACATTTTAGATACAGGACACAGGAAGTTCAACCTGGAACTGAGTTGGATGCATCTTCCTTGCTAGCTGGTATTAACTGCATCATGCTGGAAGGTGATCTGCAGTGTGGAGGGGGACAAGTCATCAACAATCTAACCCAGATGTGGACATTGTATGCTATAATACTGATCTGCCAACCAAGATATGCCCATAGGTGCAAAGTGGCATGACTTTTCAGGGTTAATTGCTTCTTGGCTAGATTTGAGGCCTGATCCACGGGAGGGAATACATGCCCTGTACTATAACTTTTTGCTGCCAAGCCTGATTACCAATTTAATCCCTGGGATGCACATAGAAGGAGACAACTGACTCTCACAAGTAGTCCTCTGACCTCCACACTTGTGCCATGGTGCGTGCGTACACACACACACACACACACACCACACACACACACACACACACATACAAACACACTACATGTAATTTAAAAATTTTAATTATTACAGATAAGGAAGTCGCAGGCCCTATAGGGGAATCTACTACTGACATTTGCTAAATGGACATGTAGTTAAACTGCTTCCTAAATACTTATATAATACATAAACTGATGCACCCTTAGCCTTAGTCAAGAAGCCTCTTTTGACAGAGGATGATGGTCAAAGTGCCAAAAATAAGGAACTACTAAGGGTTCAGCCCTAAATGGACTCTCCATCATCCATTCCAAGGCCCAAGGAACCATACAGAAGAGACAGTAGAAAGACTATTGACAGCAGGAGGATGGGGAATGCTGCAAAATGCTGTCTTCTGGATGTGACATGGTCATTGCAATCATGAACACACAGCAGCTCTGACCACCTGCACAGACATGCACACACTCAAACAGACATGAAAGTGGAGGTGGGTTACTTGGGAAAAAGAAAGGAGTCAGCAGGAGTGGAAGGGAGTAAGAGAAGGTAATGGGGGGGTGATATAATCACAATACACTATATACGAGAAACTCAAAAAACCTAATTAGAAAATACTAATATATGTGAAGCTATATTTACTTTTATGAAAACTGACAAGAAAACAGAAAGCAAGGTTCAGGGTCCTTCCACTTCTCAGCACCTGATACAGCATGAAACATAGGGCCAACTGTAAAGCACTGGGGCAGTGCAATGAGGGCCAGGGTGAGGGAGTATCCTTAATAATCAAATAGCATTAAACCCCTATCATTTGCAATGAGAGGTTAAAACATTATTGATAGTCACTGTATTTCCCTCACCAAGTCACCACATGTACATGTACCGTCTGAGGGTACCAATTCAACTGTCTACACTTGAAAGGTAACAAGGTGGAGGCTGCACACCAACATAACTGAAGCCATACACATACAAATACTGACAGCATACATATGCTTGTTTTGCACGATGTGACAAGACACTGTCATCTACAAAGTTCATGCTCAAGTCAGGCGTGGTGACTCATGCCTATAATCCTACCATGGTGGGAGGCAGAGGCAGGAAGACCACCCACTAGCTTGTGGCCAGCCTGGCCTGTGTAGCGAGTTTCAGACCCCATGTCAAACACCAAAGAAAAACAAATATATGAAACTTCACACTCAAGAACTGCACAATTTAAAAACACATTTTCATTATATTTTACATAAGTTTACAATTTGTATTGAGCCACACTCATAGCTACGCTGAGCTACAGGCTGTATATACCCCTCCTCTATAACCAGCATCTTCTCTAGAAAAACTCATCACCTAAGCACATTAATTTCCTTTATTGTACCTTTTCCTAGACTATCAGAATGTGAACTCTATGGTTCAGCAATTTCTATCCATTTTACTCACTGTTTCATCATCAGTACCCTAGATCTTTGACTTGGCACACGTTGGGCCCTCAACAGTTGTTGAGTATCTGTAGAAAGCCCACTGTAGTTGGGGCTAAGAAGATGGCTCCATCCATAAAAATGCTTGCTGTGCAAGCATGAGAAGCTGAGTTTAGATTTCCAGCACCCATGGAAAAGGCTGGACATAGTGGCACACACCTATAACCCCAGTGCTGGGGAGACTTGAGACAGGAGGATCTTGGGGGCTTGCTAGCCAGCTAGTTTAGCCAAATCAGTGAGTTCCAGGTTCAGAGACCCTGTCTCAAATATTAAGGTGGAAAGCCAGGTATGGTGGCACAAACCTTTAATCACACTGCTAGGGGGCTGGGGGTGTGGGGCAGAGGCAAGCAGACCTGTCAATTGGAAGCCGGCCTGGTCTACATAGCAAGTTCCAGGCCAGCCAGGGCTACAGAGTGAGACCATCTTAAAAAAAAAAAAAATGAGGTGGAGAACAACTGAGGAAGACACCTGATATCTTCAACCTCTGACCTCCACATGTACCTACATACATGTGCACTTATAAACACGTGTACACACACACACACACACACACACACACAAAGGAAATAATGTACAAGAAGACTGTCTGCAAAATAAATCTCTATGTATCTAATATCTTCTATCTACTTCCATTAGAAAATTAAACACTATGTTACCATGGGGGTTCTGAGGGGATGCTAATTTAACAATCATAATTAAGGAAACAATAAAACCAAGATATTATTTAAGTGAAAAATTCACAGCAATATTTTTAGCTATTCCAGCTATATGGACAATACATGGTTTTGGTAGGTGAAGCTACACACATTTACCTTCATGTATGTAAGTACACCTGTGTCATGCAACCTGCAGAGGCCAGAAGAGAGTATTAGATCTCCTGAAACTGGAGTTACAGATGGTTGCTTGCTTCCACGCAGATACTGGGAACCAAACCTGGGTCCTCTCCAAAGGCAGCCAGTGCTCTTAGCTGTTGAGCCATCTCTCTGGTCCCTTAGCTAAGATCTTAAAATTCAGGCTCTTATTAATCTAATGTGGAGTAGATAGTAAATAAAGTCCTTTTCAAAACCAACATATCACCTAATTATGTTTCCAAATGATCTGAAAGATCACACAAAATTGGTTTTAACAATATATTTACATTTTCTAATTTTTCCTAAATTATATATTAAAAGGAACATAATTAAACTTAATTATTATTACATTTTTAATTAGATTTTATTAAGTTAAAAAGCACCAAATTGCTGGGCGTGGTGGCGCACGCCTTTAATCCCAGCACTCGGGAGGCAGAGGCAGGTGGATCGTTGTGAGTTCAAGGCCAGCCTGGTCTACATAGTGAGTTCCAGGACAGCTCGGACTACAGGGAGACCCTGTCTCAAAAAAAGACCAAAAAAAGCACCAAATCAGAAGATGCTTCAGCAAACAGATCCACGTATAATATACCAAAAAAGTAGTACCCTTGTATAATTCCACCTGACAATTATGACTAGCCAAATCCTTGGTATTTGTCCTGCTGCTTCAAAACAACTTTAGAATGATGTTCTAGTGTCTTCAAAAGGAAGAAGGTAAGAGGCCACACTTCGCAAATGCTGCTGAGCCCTTATTTGGCTCATGTGGTCTGCATTTGACTGCAGAAGCTTGCCTTTCAACACTGCTCCTTTCAGTCTTAAACTCAGCTAAAAGCAACTCCTGCTCACAGAAGCCATCCTTCTGTCATCTCTTATCCCATATCCCACCTTCCTCTTTGACTCTACCTTCCCAATATACCCATAACTCAACTTTTCTAAGGAGATGCAACTGTTCCCAATCTGAATCAAAGAAGAAGTTATATGGTGTAGTTTCAAAATTCACCAAATTTTACACTTAAGGTCTAAACATTTCATTATATAAATTTCATTATATAAAAAGAATTTACATATGGCTAGATGGTGGTGCACTCCTGTAATCCTAACATTTGTTGGGCTGAAGATCCAGAGTAAGGCAGAATAGAAAGACAGGGAAAATTATGGAGACATAAGAAAGGAGCTCCCCACTCTAAGTCTGCTATTAACTCTCCTTAGAGGGGAAAGGTAGGGTCACCAGATCCAAACCTGAGACTACCCACCACTCCTTCCTGCCTACAAACTGCCTGTGGTTTGGGAAGGGGAGGTGCTAGAGGTAAAAGCTGACTGAGTGTAGAACTCCAGCTTCCATGATTCACCACTACGCTCCTATAATTAACCTCACTAAACTCACTGGTTCACCAACCTGGACTTGGATAGAATCATTTCTTTGGTCTGTCAGTGCCCCCTATCTGAGGTAAATAGATAAATACCTCTTAGTGTCTCCCTGGAAAAATACCCCCACATCCAATCTAATCTCAGTGGCCCTCCAAACCCCAAGTCACCCCTGATCCAATGAGAACCAAGGCTTCATTGCTTTTTTTCTGGCCTCACCTCTCAGGGCTTTGGCCCACACCACTACACAAATCACAGAGATATCATATGCTTTTCTTCAAACCCACCAGGCAAGTTCTGGTAGATCTCTCTAATTGGAATGTGCTTTCCTCACAGGGCACCTTCCACACCTCAATCAGGCCTGTAATGGATGCTGTGGAATTAGTATCCCTCTGGGGATGAAAATATACTCTCCAAATTAGGGAGTTGGCATCCCAAGGCAGCTTCCAACAGTCTTTATTTGGATATGAGCTGCCCTCAGCAAGTAACCACTTTTACCAGGGTGTAGACCCTGTTCTCAGGTCATTCTCCATTCAGTGACTGTGGGCATGGGAGCAAAAAGGCCTCGACCCCTCAGCCCAATTTAGTATCTCTGAAGGGCTATCTCAGCTCCAGGGCTCCCCACAGGATCACCTGTGGCTCTTGCTGTGCTTGCATTACAGCTCATCCTCTTCCTTCTGTCTACACCATTTCTCAGGTCCCCACAGGTGTCGAACCCGTGTACCAAAATCTTAAATAGTCAACTCCTGCAACAAAGTGTTTGCCCAAACATTAACTTCTTACTCAGTCTTTTCCCAAAGTATCTTTTATTTAAAATGTAACTCCAGGTGGGTATAGTGGCACATACCTGTAGTCCCAGAAATATGGGATGCAGGAGGATCACTTGAGTTCACAAAGTTCAAGACCAGCCTTAGTATGAGACAATATAACAAGACCTTGCCTCAAAACAAATAAAAAACAAATAAAACCTCCAAAGCTAAATAAAATTCTCCTACCCACATCTCTACCTAGTGTTGCTCATCACTGTCTGTGGTTCCTCTCCCCACTGAGTTACCTACTACTTACTCTCTGTTAACGGTTCTTGTTCAGGATGTCACTTTGCTCTCTGGCCTTCCCCTACAGTGCTGTTGTCCTTGCAATTTTTCACATGACAATGACATCCTTGTTATCCTCAAACCTGCCAGACAGACATTATTGGCTGTTCATCCTTCTTACAGTGTTCAGAGCTCATTAGCTGCTCCATGACTACTGTGGAAGCCCTTCCCCTACACCACCTCTTTGCTGGGAACAGCAGATCCCCACCCTGGACTCTCGACAGATGGCTTCACTTGTCACTACTCAACAGTCTGGTGTACTGTTTGGTTTACTGCTATTTCCAGCTCTTAGAACAGTCCCTGGCACACAGTTGGCCCTTGTTATTTGTCAAATGAGTAGACTTGTTGTATTCCCTGAATAATGCCAAAGCCCTGAAGTCTGGTCCTCAAAGGAGACTCACTGCCCCTTTTTGTCTGTCCCTTACCACAGGGCCACTTGCTATGAATGTATGAGTGCTTTACCTGCATATATATAGGTGTACCATGCCGTGCAACGCCCAGGGGCCAAAAAAGGACACTGGTTCCCCTGAAACTGGAGTTATGGGCAGTTGTGAGCTGCCATGTGGGTACTGGGAACTCTACTCCGGTCCTTTGCAAGAGCAGTCAGTGCTCAACTGCCGAGCCTGCTCTCCAGTCCCTAAATGGGTTTTCTTTTTGCCAGGGGAGGAGTGTTTCTCAGTCACTTGTTATCTATTCTGTTTTATCTATTTCCCTTCCTAAAACAGAAAGCTTCAAGGACATGATCCTGCTTCAGAGTTCTTAAACTGTGGATCATAACCTCTTACTACAGTATGTGAGAATCTCAAAATGTTTGGCAACAGTAAAAGCTTCCTAATACACAATGACCAAAAATTCACAATCAAACATACAGTGATTCTGGCAGTGCTTGCCTATATTCCATTGCACAACTTCACTGCAGCCTCAGTTCTAAACACAAAACATGCACTCTGTCCTGCACATACATCTATGTACTACAGCACCAATCACCACTTGCCTGATAAATCTCAGCTCAGGTTCAAGACTATTTTGAAAAGTACAGTGTATTTATTGTGTATACAAAGTTTTCTGTTTACAGGAACATACTGGTTTGGACTGTGTTGTGCTAGAATGTTTGACTTTTAAGCTGCTATCTGAGAGTTGCTGACTTGAGTTTCACAAGAAATCATTCAGTGAATTTTGGCTTGGCATTAGCATAGAATTTCTAACAATTCCCGAAATGTCCCTAAATATACTGCTGCCATTTTGTGCTATGTATTTATGTGAAGAAAAGTTTTCATCATTGATAATTATAAAATCAAAATATCAACTCTGAAAAATGTTGGAGATGCTGCAGTACCAAATATTCAGCTAAGACTCAATCTTCATGTAAAACTAAACAACCACATCCATCTAATCACTATGCAAATTTGCTCTTTAGTAAATGGTAAAATTATATATACCAAAGAATTGTTTAAAAATAAATTGTATTACCAGTAAATATCTGATCTGTATACCTATTTTAATATACTCATATATCCAAGATCATATAAAAATTTCTCAGGTGAAAACTTATTAAGAATGGATAAAGTTTAAGTTGACAGGGCTGGTGAGGTAGTTCAGAGGGTAGACAGAGGTGCTCACATGCAGGCCTGATGACTGAGTTTGATCTCCAGTTCCCACAAGGTGACAGAAGAGAACCAACTCCTAAGAGTTGTCCTTGATCTCCACATACAGGCCATGATACATGTGCTCATACACGCCTGTGCACATACATACACATATACATGAAGATAATACATAAACAAGCCCTGACATAAATTAATTTCCTAGGTAGAAGCTTGGGCAGAGTGTTTCCCTTATCACTGGAGCCCCCAGCACACTCCATCAGAAAGTGTGATCTATCAAAGGAGAAAACTAGGACAAAAAGTTTTTTGAAGCAAATCAAGAGTAACAGAAACTGTTAGTCACCCATCCCCCAGGTACCTTTTATCTCCTTCTAGGACCCAGCACTCAGATATTTACTAGGTGATTGGGCGAGTACAGTAGTGTATGCCAGACAGTATCCTGAGCCTTAGGACTAAAGCATGAACAAAGACCAAGTTTCTACCTTCTGGAAGCTAACTTTCAGTGGAGCAGTCTTGTGAGGTTCCAATTTTACTCAAGTATCTCTCTCACCCATGTAAGCCAGTAGGCAATAGTGACTGGGGAAAGAGAAGGTATATAACCTAGATGGTCCAATCATGCCAACACAGAAGACTCTTGGGGTACAGGTCCTTCCTCCCACTCCTCTGGAAAGCATATCTTTGATGTCCCATGACCAGAGAATTCTCAAAAACCAAATGCCAGAGAAGGTTCTCCAAACACTTCAAGAGAATCATGAAGTCAGAAGCCCCAAAGTATTAAAACACTACAGAATTGCCCACAGAACAATCCCCAAGGAGAAGAGGACCTCTGGTACCACACGGTTTCTGAAATCTACCCTGAGAAGGAAAAGGGTCCTCAAGTTCTCCAAGAGAACAGAGGTGGCCAGAATCAGCAGGAGACCACTACTTGACAAGTTCAAAAGAATCCTGGGCTGCCATCTAGGTGTGACTCCCAACTCATTTTCTTCATCTCTAGCATCATCTTGGAGAGTGCCTCTGAACTCAGCCTCAGTTTCCATCAGCAAACTATACTGCTACAGATGTTTGGGTCTTGGTGTTTTTTTTTTTTTTTTCCTGCTGCAAGTTGTACAGAATCTCCAGAATATTTTACTAGTTTATGTAACAAGTTCTGAAATAGATCTACTTGAGGGTTCATTAGTGTCATTTAGCAGCTGAAAGAACCAAGCCCTTTCATCTTCCTCTTCTGTCATCCTCAGTGTGAGCCTGTCTTCTTGGTCACAAGCTGGCGGCCACATTCAGACCTAGTGAAGTCTAGCAAAAGAAACTGTCTCCAGAAGTCCCTATCAGATGTCCTTTCCCAGTCTTACTGGCTAGAAGTGGTATCACAAAGCAGTTTCTAAACAAATCTTTTCCATTCACCTGCATACCAGTTTAGGAGTACTGACATGTGCCCCTTGTAGATTGTACTGCAGAAGAAGGCAAACAAAAACCAAAAACAACCCTAGGGTTCTGCTAGCAAGAAAACAGAGGGCAGGCAACCACAGTATGAGCAATGCCCCTTCCCACTATTTAACAACAGTCCACTTCATCCTCTGGGTGCTGTTGCTAACCTTCGCAAAAGGCGAAAATGTGCTTGCATCAATTTTTAGACCCCAGGGCTTATTCCAGATCTCTTTCACTTGCTAGGTCCCTCCATATGGCAGGCAAATGCTGCAAATGAGTAGGTTAGGTTGGCAATCAACATCTGGGCAAGTGTGGAATCAAGGTGGACACAATATCCCTTCCATGGTCATGCAAACGGCCCAAGATAATGACACCAGGCCATCTATTTGGTCTCAGCCAGAGGCTGTTCAGATGTGCCTCCCAGCTGTGTAATTATGATTCACCTTACAAAGTTAAAAATGTCTTTTCAACCACTTCATAGACTAAAATTTTAACATTAAAAAAAATAATAATACCTTTAAGAAAGGATCTCACTCTGTAGTCCAGGCTGGCCTCAAACTTAAAGCGATTCTCCTGCTTCGGCCTCCTAAGTGTTGGGTTTACAGGCATGAGCCACTATGCAGAGCTGGTTAATTAAAATAAATGTTTTGGGGAGGCTGGAGAGATGGCTCAGCAGTTAAGAGCACTGGCTGCTCTTGAAGAGGACCTAGGTTCGGTTCCCAGCACCCACATGGCAACTCACAACTGTCCATAACTCCAGTTTCAGAGGATCCAACTCCCTCTTCTGGCTTCTGTGGGCATGCGTGCACTTACATACATGTAGTCAAGACACTCATACATATAAAAATAAATAAATAGCCGGGAGTGGTAGCACATGCCTTTAATCCCAGCACTCGGGAGGCAAAGGCAAGCAGATCTCTGTGAGTTCAAGGGCAGCTTGGTCTACATAGTGAGTTCCAGGACAGCTGGGGCTACAGGGAGATCCTGTCTCAAAAAGACCCCCCTAAAAAAATTAATAAATAAATAAATCAAAAACAGATGTTTAAGGGACCAGGGAGATGGCTCAGTCTGAAAAGTGCTTGCCATACAAGTGTGAGAAGCTGGATTCTGATCCCCAGCACCTACATAAAAACCAGGTGCAACACCATACTAGTAATCCCAGTGCTTGGGAAGCAAAGACAGGTGTATCCTGGGGCTTACTGGTCAGCCAGTGTAGCCCAACTGACAGGTTCAGTGAGAGACCCCATCTCAAAAAGCTAGGGGGAGAGCAACAGAGAAAGAGAACCAACCTCTGGCCTACATACACAACATGCACACAAGCATATGGGCACACATACAATAAGCAAACATGCAAATAAACAAATATATGTTCAAGAAAACACCACTGGGAGCCCCAGGGGATAGCTTAGCAGATAAGAACACTTGCATAAGTCTGAGACACCGTGTTTAGATCCCAATATCCATATAAAGCCCAAGTTGGCCCCTCATGCACCAGCTATGTGGGGGACCAAGGACAGAGGATCACTGGGACTTCCTGGTTGTCAGCCTAGGCCTAGGTTCAGTGAGAGACCCTATCTCAAGGACATAAGGCAGAGAGAGTGATAAAGCAGGGCAAATGGCATTCTCCTCTGGCCTCTGTGTGTACACGAGCACGTGTACCAGCACATACACAAAAGAAACCACCTCTGCCCATCTCTCATCTGTATTCTTTCTCCAGCACACTTGAGAAATAAACTCAGAGGGCTGGAGAGATGGCTCAGCAGTTAAGAGCACTGGCTGCTCTTGCAGAAGACCCAGGTTCAAGTCCCAGGACCCACATGGCAGTTAACCGTCTATAACTCCAGTTCCAGGGGATCCAATGACCACCTAATGTCTTCTGTGGGCAGTGTACAACATGGGTGTCCTTACCACACACATGCAGGCATAACACTCATACAGATAAAATTTTAAAAATAAATAAATAGCACCGGGCGTGGTGGTGCACGCCTTTAATTCCAGCACTTGGGAGGCAGAGGCAGAGGCAGGCAGATCTCTGTGAGTTCCAGGCCAGCCTGGTCTACATAATGAGTTCCAGGACAGCTGGGGCTACAAGGAGACCCTGTCTCAAAAAGACCAAAAAATAAATGAATGAATGAATGAATAAATAAATAAATAAATAGAAATTTAAGAGGAAATTTTTTTAATGTCATGAATCTACAATTATCTGCATGTAATAGCCAAGTCCCATTAATTCTTCCTTTACTTCTTCAGTGTCTCCCATCTTTCTCATCTCTACCACCCCTAACTTTTCCTGCTTCTCTCAGAGTACCTCATCAAGACCTGGAGAACCTTACCTTCTAAGTCTTACAGAGCCTTCCTAAGACATAGGCTAAGTGTCCAAACCCCTCAGAAACTTCAATGCTCCTGTCCCTAAGAACAGAAAAGACCAGGGCTCCTAAAAGGCTGTCCATGGCTCCATCTCCCAGCCACTTCCTTCCTCTTTCCTTGATCAGCTTAATCCTTAGCATTCTTTAGTCTGCTAAGTACTCAGAACTTTGATCCTGATTGTTCTCTGTCATCACCATCCTATCCAAAACAGATCTACTAACTAGACTGGGTTTGGAGGCAAGCCCTTCCTCCCCAGAGGCATCACAGCTTACTCCTATAGCTTTTGTTTCTCTCTACATACACAAACCTGAAAATTGAAAACCAGTCATATTCACAGAGCCACAACTCAGCCCTGTTTCTTTTTAGTTGTTATTTATTTTTGAGATACGGTTTTTCTCTGTATCCCAGGCTGGCCTTGAACTCACAATCTCTGTCTCAGCCTCCCCAATTACTAGGATTACAGGTGTGTGACACCACACCTAGCACCCAAAATATACTCAACCTAACTCAGAAACTGAATTCATTTTGACCAAGAGTAAAGTTAAATTTAGAGTCAAGAATACTACATCCCAGGGCTAGAAATATGCTCAGTAATTAAGAGCATTTGGTGTTCTTCAAGAGGACCCAGGGTTGGGTCCCAGCACCCACATAGCAACTCACAATCATCTAACTCCAGTTCCAGGTGATCTGATGCCTCTTTCTGGCTCTACAGACACCAGGTACCCACATGATTCACATACACACAAGGATACAAAACACACAGACACATAAAACAAAAATAAAATTTTTGAAAAAGGATCCTACAACCCCAAACTACATCCCAGTAAAATGTTATGTGTAGAAGATGCACTGCATATAACTTCTATATAAATGATAGATATTATTGGGTATTTTGTATCTTAACATAGGGTGGTCTTTTATACTGAGTACAGGGTGAACTGGATGAGTCTTTTTATACAATTTCACCAAGAGCTAGAATTAGCCCAAGAATCCTTCCTCAGCTAGTAAATGATGGCATCTTGGACTCAGTCTGATTCCACATGCAAGGCAAATTTCACTGCAAAATGAAATGTCAAGATTTACTCACATGTTGATAACCTTAGACCAGAACATCTCAACTGCGAGTGATTTGAGCTACCAATGAACATCAGCAAAGTCCAGAGATATTTTTGGTTGTGGGTGGTGATGGTGGTGGGTACATCCCATCTAGGGATGCTAAACAAGGATCACACAATACACAAGACAACCCCTAAAACAGTTATAGGACTGAAAATGTCGACAGTGCTGAGACTTGGAAACCTATGGGAGGGGTTTCTCTAGTATTGGGCCAGAAAAATTAAGACCAAAGTATATCAACAATCCAACAAACATTTCTTCCTTGGCCTTGAACCTCCTCTAGTCTAGCTGCCTCTCTACTTTGTCTAAAAGGATCCCCTGGCATTCTAAAGAAATACATTGAGGGCTGGAGAGATGGCTCAGAAGTTAAGAACACTGGCTGCTCTTGCAGAGGACCTAGGTTCAGTTCCCAGCACCCACATGGTGGCTAACAATCATCCATGACTCCTGGTTCCAGGGGATTTGACATCCTCTTCTGTCTGTCTCAGGCACTGCATGACACGGGTACACTTACATGCAGACAAAACATTCATACACATAAAAATAAATAAAAATTTGAAGGAAAAAATAGACTGAGCTCTTTTTTATCCCTTTCCACTCTTTCCACTCTGGATTCTCAGACCAGAGATAAGAATCAGGACTGCTGAGTGAGGAAGCCAGAAAGAGCAACGATACACTCCCCCAAAGCACCGTGGCTTCTGTTTCATCACCAAAGGAAACTTGATTTTACTAGTTACTACAGACCACTCAGGCTCAGGCAACTTCCACTACTCGCTATCATCTTTAAAGGCCTGCTCAGTAGTGACTCACAACAGCAGCATCTCTAAGATAGCAGTTATTTAGAGATGGAGGTAGACTTTTTTATATTTTATTTTTAGTTTATGTGTATGAATGTATTGCCTGCATATCCGTAACTGCACCTGTGTCATGCAGTGCCGATGGAGGTCAGAAGAGGGTGTTGGATCCCCTGGAATTGGAGCACCATGTTCGGGTGCTGAGAACCAAATCGAGGTCCTCTGTAAGAGCAGCCAGTGCTCTTAACTGTTGAGCCACCTCTCCAGCCCTGGGAGGCTGACTTTAGATTTAAAAAGAAATTAAATTTGCCAAAATCTCAGTATCTTCTTTTTCTTAGTAATCACTATTGTTCAGATTCTAATGCATTTTCTGGTCTGGGAAGAGCTTTTATGTCTCTGTTAGCCTCAGGTAACTTCACATTCATACTGTGAAGTGCATAAAGCAGACATCATCAAGCTTCATTCTTGGTCAGCGAGGAAGACTCCTGACTCTGAACCCACCACTCTCCTTACTCTGCCAAAATGGCTAAGCACATTTGGCTGTAGACCTGGCTGCAGACTCCCATCCTTCCGTGCCTACATAACTACACTTACACAATATAAAACTTGTGTCCTACAAGGGATCTTATCAGAAAGTAAGGTATTCTATGGCAAAAAGTAGAATACAGACTACAGAAGGTCAGCTATAGAAACAGATTTAGGCAAAGCATTTTGAAATAAAAATTCCTTCAGACTTTCAATTACACAGCAAACCAGTTCACAACAAAATGTTTCCTTTCAGGATCCCAAGCACCATAAATTTAGAATTACAGCACATGCCCAGTTTTGCAGGGAAAAGATGTGCACCCCTAAATATCAGGAAATGCTCTTGAAGATCAACAGGAGAAATGAAACTAAGGCCCAAAGCTTTTGCTTTCATGTACAGTAATCAGTTGCATCTTTGCAAACTGTGGTCACCTATCTTTCTTAGCTTTAACCAACATATTTATCATATACTTTATGGAAGGCATTGCTGAATTCATCAGCAAATGGAGGGGAGTAAAGCAGTCCTTGCCCTTGGGCTGTGAAAAATACAGTCACAGCTTCCACATACGGGGGAACCCAGTTCAGCACTGGGATAACGCTCTTAGGAATGGTTTCAAAAGAAAGATGTGATCTTACCTTGAAAAACAGGGAAGATGTCACAGAAGACAGACAGGGAGAACATTTGAGATCCCCAAAACTAAGATGTTGCTTAGTTTGACTGTAGGAGTAAAAAGCACCTCACATCAAATACAAAATGAAAAGGCCACATGGATTTTTTAAAAAAGGAAATAAATGTGTCTACTCCTCTTGTTTTACGAAAAAACTGTAGCTCCCTCTAGTTGTGCTACAAAGTAGAAATGAGGAACAAGACAGTATCAGAAAGACCCTTTTCCGGTCAAAAGAGGGTGGCCGCTCCCTAGTGCCTCTTTAGAATGCTTCCTGGAACTCAAGAACTAACTAGCTGGACCAGAGGGCTCTCTAAGAAGGTAAGACCAGCTCCTGCAGTAGTTCTGGGATAAAACAGCTGGTAAGACCAGCTCCTGCAGTAGTTCTGGGATAAAACAGCTGGCTCCTACCGGCTTCTTTGCATCAGCTACGCCTCAGCCAGGGTGGATGAGTCCGTTTGCCCAGGTGTTCTTTGACGTCACTACCACATAGCCAAGGTCGCTCATCCGGGAGAACACCTGTGCCTTACCAGCCCCAATCTTAGTCACGCTGATGCCCCAGATCTGCATTAAACGTGTTTCCTTCGTGGTCCTCCATGGGACCTTCGCCTGGGCCTTCCCATTCCAAGATCACAGTCGTCCGAGTGGGGGCACTGTCTCCAGCTCCAGGCCTCAGTAGGGGCAATACAGTCTCGAGTCTAGCACTCCACCGAGCCACTGAAAGGCCACAAGGGGGATGTCGCCCCAGTTTCACACTCAGAACCATCTGAGCACATCCTGGATGGTGGAGACGGGTCGCAGGACCTGGCCCGGACCCAGGCCGGCTCACAGGAACCAGGCACCAGCCCCTCCACAGACTAGGGGTGGGCAGCGCACAGCGCAGCGCCATTGCCTGGGGCTAAGGCAGACTTTACTGCAGCCAGTCCAAAGCACGTGCCCGGACTCGTCCGCCTCTCAGCGCCTAGGACAAAGTCCGCTCCCGACGGCTCTGCATCTCCAGCACCCGGCATCCGGCGACTAGAGCGAGGCGAGCAGGGCCCGCGCGCCGCCCCAAGTCAACTCCAGACTCGCCCCTGCTCCAGGCTCTGCCACCCGCGACCCCTGCGCGCACTCACCATTGTGGTTGACCCAGGTTGGCTTCAGGAGCTTCATTGTTCGGCCGCCGCCGGGCTGAAGCTAGAGCCGAGACCCTCAGCGCGCCTGGGCCATGGGGCCACCACCGCCACTTCCTCCCGCGCCGCCCGCCCTCCGGCCGCCGCCCACCCCGCGCCCTCAGCGCCGCCGCGCCATTGCCGGCCCGCGCCCGCAGCCGCCGCCTCCCGCGCTCGGCCGCCGCCGCCACCACCACGGCCGCATCCCCTGCGCCGCTCCTCCTCCAGCGGCTCCCGGGCAACGCCGGAAGTCACGGCGCGCACCTGCCAAATCGCCCCGGCGGGAAACCGCTCCCTACACGGACAGCCCGCCCGACCTCTTTGGCAGACAGAGAGAGCGGAGCGCGACTGCGCTTTGGGTGTGGCGGGGGCGCGGCCCCAGTGGTGGGCAGCTCGGACGCGGGGGAGGGGGTGGGTAACCGAGCCTGGGGCTGCCAAACTCCCGGGCCCGTTATGCAGTCGAGCGGGGCTAGAGTGGTGTATAGCCGGTCACTAGCACTATCTCCCTGGCTCCGGGTCCTACTTACGAACTAGCTTCCGTCATCCATCCACACGTGCTATTGGGCATCTCGCGAGCGCCAGCCCGGGGCAGTGCCTGGATGCAGCCACTGACTGACAGCCGCTGCCCCGGCTCGAATGAATGCAAGAAACGAGACAGCACGGTGGAGGGAGACGAGCGCGCTTATTGGAAGGGCGGGGGCGTTTTCATAGACTTGACCACTGGGCCAGAGGGAGCAGAAAGCAGTTCCGCGGGGACGCGGGCCAAGCCTGGGTAGAGGTAGCGGGAATGTATCCGGCGGGTGGAATTTATTTGCTGGGAAAAGGTGACTCGCAGCCCGCGCGGCACAAGGTGAGACGCGCCCGTCGAACCAGACGCCCGGGGCGGGGCTGCGTCATGGGCGGGGCCAGGCGCGGTCGGCCTCTCAGGAGCTGGAACACGACCTGTGCTGGGCACCACCTACCAGACCACCGTAGAGCGCGCTCCCGGAAGCTGCCCGCTCGCTACTGACTAGGAGAGTCATGGCTGCCGCCGCCCTTCTGAGTACCTTGCGAGCTATGCGGCCGCCAAGCGGGTGAGTGCGGTCTCCAGTACCGGAGTGCCCTAGGCGCGTGCGCGGTTCCTGCACCCAGAGCTGCTCCAGTGCTCATGCCCCACTCCCCTTGTCCGCAGATATTTTAGGAATGAGCTGATCTGATCGCTTGTTATAAAAATAGGGTCTGGAAATGTAACTCAGGAGAGTGTTTCCTTAGCATGCACGAATTACATAAAACCGGACACGGCGGCTCACGCCTGTACATTTGTCTGTAATTCCAACGATCGGGTGCTGGAGGCAAGATCACAAATTCAAGGTCATCCTCCACTATATAGTGAATGTGAAGCCAGCTTGGGGCTACAAAAGACCCTGTCTTTAAAAAAAAAAATACTCCCGATCCTGCAAGTAAGGACCTTGTCTAAGTGTGAAAGGAAGAATCCCCGCCTTAACTCTACTGGCTTATCTAACACAAATGAGCGGAGCTGCTGGAGCACTGTGGTTGTATGTGCCTTCTCTTTTCCTGTGAAGTGGGGTTAAATCAGATATTTCTATATTACCTCTCTACATCAGGCTTCCTGGAACCCGGCAGACACAGATCAGACACACCCACCAACGGGCTTCATTGTTGTCCTTCTGGGAGCTCATCCCCCTGAGGTAAAACTTAACACCGGCCCTTAGCTCTTGGGGTGTTAACACGGGTGGACATATGACCAGAACAAAGCAAGACTGCTACAGATTTCACAGCCTATCGAGCTTATCCTAGTTAAGTATGAGTAGATGCTTCTGTCCTTTCAACACGCTCTGTACCATAAATTGCTACTTGTAAAAGTAGTTTAAGTAAATACCATTTAGCTTTGAGGAGAGTCTTGTGTGTTTTAAAAGGCCCAGACAACGGATGTATCTTCATGGGCCTTCCTCTTCCCTGTTCATTCTTATTCCCTAGGTGAGAGCAAGGCTCAAACACTAAAAATAGTTCCTCTGGGAACTTTGGACACTTTGAGACTTGATTCAGTTTTTTAAAATATTAGTTTTATGTGTATGAGTGTATTGCCTGCATGTGTGTAAGTGCACCCGTGTCGTGCAATGCAGAGGTCAGAAGAGGGCATTGGAGTCCCCTAGAACTGGACTTACAGAGGGTTATTAGCAACCGTGTGGGTGCTGGGAACTGCAAGAGCAGAGGTGCTGTTAACCCCTGAGCCATCTCTCCAACCCCTATTCAGTTGATTTCAATGTTAAAGGATTTGCTTAATTTTTTTTAGGATTTCTTTTTTACTGATGGGGTGGGGGGGTCCTATGTATATATATGCCAGGTGCTTTCAAGTACCTTCTGAAGGCAGAAGAGGGTGTGGATCCCTGGAGCTGGAGTTAGAGGCCCATGTGAGCTGCTCATATGGATGCTGAGAAACAAATTCTAGTCCTCTGCAAGAACAGCAAGCATTCTCACCTGCTGAGCCATCTCTCCAGCCTCAGATTTGCTTATTCTTTTTTTATTTTACATGTATGAGTATATTGCCTGCATGCAAGTGCACCCATAGATATGCTTTTTTTTAAATTATTATTTTATGTGTATGAGTGTTATGCCTGCATGTAGGTAAGTGCACCCGTGTCATGCAATGCCGGTGGAGGAAAGAGGCTGTTGGATCCCCTGGGACTGGAGTTACGGACAGTTGTTAGCTGCCATGTGGGTGCTGGGATTCGAACCCGGGTCTTCTGCAAGAACAGCCAGTGTTCTTAACCACTGAGCCATCTCTCCAGCCCCTTGATATGCTTATTCTTAATGGAAAATTATAATGGGAGATGTGTTCCTAAAAGTAAACCAGACTTTTGCCAAAGCTTTCAGATGAGGAAATCTGTTAAGAAACCCTAACAAGTAAATAAAAATATGCCACTTTTACTATTTCGTCTCTAAGTATTTTTATGAAACGCAAATTTGTTTAAAATTGTGAAAGAGCTTCTGATCCATTAGTTCAGTATGTTCACTCTTCAGAGTACCCCTGAATTTCAGAACCAAAGACTTAACACTTCCAGGCAAAAGGTATAGCTGTGTTTTTAGAGTGCTTGCCTAGAATGTATGACGCCTTGGATTCAGTCTCAGCACCACATAATACCAAGAGTGACAGAAAGTGCCTACAATTCCAGCAGTCTGAAGGTGGAGACAGGAGATCAGAAGTTCAAGGATATCCTCTTCTACATCAATTTCAAGATCTACCTGGGTTACCTTTCACATTTCCCCTTAGTAAAAACCTGTGCCTTTGTACCACTTTCTCGAGTTGATGGAACCTCTTATAGTTCTCGAGAAGACACTGGGGAAGAAGCTACCTCTCTGTCACTGAACTCATGGAGTCAGGACTGTATATAGTAGTGGTATGGGGCACTTCACTGAGCATCAGGTCTGTCATGAGACTGAAATGGAAAACGTTTAACATTTTTTATCTCATTAGAGCAGAACCTCTACGAAAGAAAAAGAAGGTGGATCCTAAAAAAGATCAAGCAGTAAAGGATCGTTTGAAAAAAAGGATCCGAAAACTGGAAAAAGCTAACCAAGAACTAGTTCCCATTGAAGATTATATTACTCCTGTGAAGTTCTTGGATAAATCAAGGTAAGGGTTCCCTGGGATTGACATCCTTGGAGGAAAGGAATTCCATCATCCTCAAGCAGTTGTAATTTAAGTTCTTGTCTGTGGTAGGCACGGATCAGTAGGGTTGACTTGGCCTTGGTCTGAATCCTCGTCTTGACTGTGCTTCTTGGGATTTAGAGAAAACTTTCTTATGAGTACCCTTGAATGGCCAGAGGCCAGATGCTCAAGGGAATTTTGGATTAACTTTCGTTCAAGATTTATGCATGAGCATTAGTTGTGACTCACTCCATCCACATGCCATCCCCCTAGCCTCTTCTGCAAATATTCAGTGTCTGTTGCAGTTGTCTTGTGTGCAAGCTTAGCAGCAGTTTATAAAGTGAGCAAGTGGGAATGCAGGTGCTTTTTTGGTGTTCGAGGACTAAAACACACTCTTATCTCTGTGGGATTCTGGTGTTTGTTTCACATATATCCAGTGCTCCCCTCTTGCTGAAGGCAGGCTTTGCCAGGGGCAGAGACAGAGGCACTGTAGTTTATCAGAGCATGTTCCTTCTGCTGATGGAAAGCAAATAACCTTGGCATCTGCTGCCATGTTCAATACTGTATTTTTAATTTGACCCTAAGTTCAATTTTTTTTTCCCCCGAGTCCTAGATATACCTAGCAGGGCCTGATAGTGGGGCCGCTGAGCCATGTGCGGTCACACAGGACCCCCTGCAGCAAGGTCAGTGCTCTTCAGCCTCACATCTTTGGACTCTTTACTCACAGACAGCGGTCTCAGGAGGCACTCTCTCTGGAGGAGAGTGAGCGGAGAGCTCTTCTTCTGAAGAGGTGGTCACTGTACAAGCAGCAAGAGCATCTGATGGAGAGGGATGCCATCAGGGCTATGCTGGAATCCCAGCAGGAAGCTCTTGAGGAACTGAAACTTGAGTCCCCAGAGCTCTACAATGAGGCCATCAAGCGGGACACCAGCCTCCTCCCCTTTGAGAAAGAAGGGCCACATTACACACCACCTATCTCTAGCTACCAGCCACCCGAAGGCAGGTACAATGACATTACCAAGGTGTACACACAAGTAGAATCCAAAAGATAGAGCTAAAGGCAGCTGTCCTCAGAACATGCTGGCCCCAGGGGTCAGAAGGACCAAGGCTGAAGTCTACTTTCTGCAGATGAGACATCCTGCTAATAAATAAAATATAATCAAAAGCATCTCTGTCTTACGTTTTGTGTTTTGGTCTTTTTGAGACAGGGTCTCCCAGTAGCCCCAGCTGGCCTGGAACACACTGTGTAGACCAGGCTGGCCTCAAACTCACAGAGATCCACCTACCTCTGCTGGGATCAAAGGTGTGCGCCACCATGCCCCATCACACCCGGCTGCCTTATGTTCTAATCAAAGTTAATTCACCTGTGGTTGGGAGGGGGTAGGGTGGATGCTACCTCTCAGGTGCTGGTAAGACAAGGACAAAAGGACGTCACTGACCTCCAGATGGTTAAGAGCTCATGCTCTTACAAAAGACCTGATTTCAGTTCCCAGCACCCACAGTGGGTGGCTCACAACCCTTAACTCCAGCTCCAGAGGATCAGACACCCTCTTCTGGACTCTGAGGGCACCTGCATTCATGTGACATTCACAAACACAAATAAAAAATTTTAAATCCTTAAATTCTTTTTTTAAATTCCACTTATGTTGTGAAAATACTGTTTGCAGAAGGCACAAAATTGATAGCCAGAGGATACTGATGGGGGGGAAAAAGCACCAAGACACAGATAAAACTCAGCGGGATATGAGTTTTATTTCGAGCGGGACACGTTCCCTTCGGGGAAGGGAAAATGTCAGCCCACAGATTGTGAGCTGGGGCTTTTATAAGGGGACTTTGGGGTGCAGAAGGCGGGAAGGTTTTTGGGAAAAATCAGGTGGGGGGGCGGAGCAGGAAAAGTGGGGTTTGTAAAACCAGCTCCTTTCCATCTGCCAGCCAGGATCTGGGTCAGGAAGTGTTTATTTTTGTCCTCTTAAGACAAGGGAAAAACTGCTGTACTAAAGCGGCTCCTGAAGTCTCTGGTTAAAAGGTGGAATCTGCTTGTCTTCAGAGATCAAAGGAAAGGCAGGCTGCCTTTTAGAAGAGTCTGCTTCCCTTGACTTCAAAGACCAGGGTGCTTATCAACTCAGTTCCCTTTTCTCAGGGGCTTCCAAGGTCCGAGGTCCGTGAGGCCCTGTTGAAGACAGGGAGGGCTGCTGTGGTTTGGAACCCTAATAAAAACCCAGAGTCAAGGTGAAATCCATGCAGGATGTTGCCAGTTGGGCAGGTGTGACAGAATCTGGACTTTCCCCCTGAAACAGTTGTAAAACTTCTCTTCAGATTTTAAGGTAGGAAGGGAGGCTTTAGTGAGTAGGGCAAGCCAGGAACATCTTAGTTAACACTGCTCTGTCCATCAGGAGAGCGTGAGGCCTGGCTGAGACCCAGGGCTCTGTTTTATTCACTACAATTAGTCTCTCTACCCACTGCAGTTAATCCAGAATGATTCCTGTGATCCCAGCACTTGGAAAGCTGAAGCAGAAAGATTGCCATGAGTTCAAGGCTAGCCTGGGGCAGAGTGTGAGACCCCCCCCCATCTCAAAAAAAAAAAACACCCTGAAATGGTGAATATATTATCTGCTTTGGCTGCCACAACAAAATAGCATACAGTGAGCAGTTTAAATTGCAGAAACACTTTCTAGAACTCCCCCAAGTCCAAGTGTTAATATACTTGGTTTCTCCTGAGGCTGCCTATTTGGCCTACAAATGGCCACTGTATTAGTCAGGGCTCTCCAAAGAAACAGAACCAGTAGAATGAATATATATGTATAAGGATTTATCAGCTTAGCTCACAGGATAGAGTCCGAGTAGTCCAACAATGGCTGCACCACACTGGAGAGGCTGAGAATCTGTAGTCGCTCAGTTCACGAGGCTGGATGTCTCAGTAGTCCTAATATCTGGTGCTGAAGGTCTGATGAATCCAAAAGATTGACTAGTCTTCAGCAGCAAGACAAACTCACCAGCGAGAGAGAAGGCAAGCAACAAAAAGGAAAGTGATCTCCTCTGCCTTGGTCTTTTATACGGCTGCCATCAGAAGGTAACACCCACATTTAGGGCGTGTCTTCCAACTTCAGATGATCCAATCAAGAAGACCTCTCTCATTTCAGTTAATCCCAGATCCAGTCAAGTTGACACCCAGGATTAGCCATCACAGCCATCTTCTTACCATCACATGAATGTTTTTCTTTTATTGTCTCTTATTAGGGCATTATTCATGTTGGTACAGGGCCCACTCTAATGACCTCATTTGAGCTTAAAAATACTGCTTCCTGCCGGGCCAGCAAGAGGCCAGATCCCCTGGAGCTAGAATTACACGTTGTTGTGAGCTGCCCAGTAT
Source organism: Nannospalax galili (assembly GCF_000622305.1). Lineage (NCBI taxonomy): Eukaryota > Metazoa > Chordata > Mammalia > Rodentia > Spalacidae > Nannospalax > Nannospalax galili. The sequence continues at coordinate 1,291,140 of NW_008346549.1, read as the reverse complement.
GGGTGCTGGGAACTGAATTTGGGTCCTCTGGAGGAGGCGCATTCTTAACCACTGAATCATCTCTCTAGCCCATTAATAGTCTTTTGACCCAATCCCAGCACTTGGGAGGCAGAGGCAGAGGCAGGCAGATCTCTGTGAGTTCAAGGCCAGCCTGGTCTACATAATGAGCTCCAGGAGAACTGGGGCTACGGAGAAACCCTGTCTCAAAAATACCAAAAAAAAAAAAAAAAAAAAAATCTCAAATGTACATGAAATCTTTATCTTTTAATGTCAGTTACTATGGTTTGCAATTTTTTGTTTTGATTTTCTTTTGAGATGTCTTTTTTGTTTTTATGAGACAAGGTCTCCCTGTAGCCCCAGCTGGCCTGAAACTCGCTATGTAGACTGTTAGGTTCCTGGCAGGCTCCTCTTCCATACATAGACCAGGTTGGCCTCAAACTCATAGAGATCCGCCTGCCTCTGCTTCCCAAGTGCTGGGATTAAAGGCGTGCATCACCACGCCTGGCTGGAGATGAGGTCTTATTCTAGCCCAGACAGGCCTGATCTCAATAATGTAGCCCAGCCTGGCCTCAAATTTTCATCAGTCCTCCTGTCTTCCAAGTGCCTGAGCCCCTATGCCTGGCTTTACCCCTTGAGCCATCTCCCCAGTCCCTGTCCCTCCACCTTCACATAAGGATGCCTAGTTGTCAACATCAACCAACCATCCTTTTCCCTACTGAATGATCTTGGTACTTCTGTCAAAGATTAACCAGGTTAGGAGTGCAATTCAGTGCTAGACTGCTTACCTAGCATGCGTAAATGGCCCTGGGTTCCAACTCTAGCAAAAACACTGCCACCACCACTACAACAAAAACATGTTTGACCATATATGCAAAGATTTATTTCTGGGCTCTCTATAGTGTGTGGTTCACTTTTTAACCTCTTAACAGTCCTGCATTAAAATGTAGCATAGGAAAAGTGCTAAGGGAGAACATCAATCGATGGTCCAACACCAACTTCAAGACAGCATATGACACTGGTGCAGTAGTGGCACTTTTATCTTGGGGGCAATCAACAGCTACCTAACTGGACTAAAAGTCCACTCAATAGAAGGAAATAGTGCTAGGATTACAGCATCATATGAGAGGTCATAGGTCTTAGAAAAAACCCCAAAACTTTCACATCCCTAATGTAATTTTTTACTATGTGCAAAATATGTATCCTTATATTTACAGACAAATATCGCAGTCAACACTCATTAAAGAAGCTTCTTTTGCACCAGATGGAGATTATTACAGAGTATCACAACTGGTCACACACAGATATTGTCTGTGAATTGCCCACGTCTAAGTGGCATATCTATAATGCATCCTCTACACCTAAGGCTCACGGAACATAGAACAAGGGGGTAAAGAAGACCATAGTGAATATCTCAATTCTCATTAATGAAGCTCCCTCATGCAGCAGAGGCCCAGGAACACAAAATGGCCACAAATGGCGAAAGTGTAGAGATTAACAGTATGCAGAATGCTCATCTTTGGACAGGATTCCTATATTAATCTACACCCACCCAGAGCTCAGGAACCATTGCAGAGGAGAGGGTGGAAAGACTGTAAGAGTCGGGGAAGAGGTGCAAGACCATATGGAAATGAAGTCTACAAAGCTCCTAGGACCCTGCTTATATGAACCTACAGCAATGGTATCAGCATGCACAGGACCCATGCAAACTCAAACAGACAAAAACCCAGCATAGAACTGGGGAAATGGACAGCAGACCCCAATCTTAGCTGAAGAAATATTGGCAACTGACTGCTGATAGGTGAGGAAGAGCTGATTTCCCGAAAGCGAGAGACTAGATAGGCTGACTAGACCTCAGCAGATGAACTTGCACTGAGGAACATCTAGGGACACTGATTTGACACAATAGGCCTTAGACAAATGACAGAATGTATGAATCCCAGTGGGGGGCTATGGGAGGGTACAAGTGGGGAGGGGGTATAAAGATGATTAAGATTGAGATGTTATGTATGAAATACACAAAAATTCAATAAATATAAAATATAAAAAACCTAAGTATAAAAAAAAAAAGCATAGCATAGGGATTCTAAGTCCTTTGGTTCCACCACTCAGACCTTTCAGCCTAACACTGCATGCTAACCCCCCTCAGCTATCTGACATCCAAGCCATTGTCACCTTTTACCTGTTCTGCCTCCGTAGCCAACACTGCCCACATTAGGCATGCCCACTTCAAGCCCTCCTCTATGGAGCAGACAGATGTTTCTATAAAATGAATCCCACCCAGGCCCTCGATCACAGCTTACAGCATTCTCATCCTGTCAGCACAGGTTCCCTGAACCCTATGGGACTTTCTTGGGCTGGCAAGGCTACAGCCTCCTCATCCAGATCCACACTCCTGCTGCAGCCTTCCTCCTGCCCAAACAAAGCCAACTCTCCCTTTTCAGAGAAGTAGTACTTTTTTTCTTTTTCAAGACTGCTGGCCTTGAAGAGTCACAATCCACATGACTCAGCCTTCCAAGTGCTAGTATTAAAGGAGGATAATCACCACATCTGGCTTCCTTTACCTTTTTATTTTGACACTATTACAGTTATAATTAATAGCAGAGGAAACTGTCTAGGGAGGTTCTGTATTCCTAGTCTGTGTCCCCAGGGAAATCAGCTTACACAGTTAGGAATGTCAAGACCCAGAAAATGACCTTGTTACTCCACAGAGCATATTCCGTTTCCTCACTTATATTTGCACTCATTTGTGTGTGCAGCATCTGCTGAACACAATTTCATCACATAACCCTGGAAAGTTACCAGTCAAGCTGTGTGGATTTTCTCAGGATGGGACAAACTTGAATGACTCCCCTCTTCCCATACTACCCACTCCCAAACATTTACCTGTATTCTGTAATTATGTATTTCATCAGTGTTACAAAAATGGAGTCACACTTACATGTATCCTTTTAAGATGGCTTTTTTTAATCAGCATAATTTCCTTGAGTTGTATCCACATTGCCATACATAGTAGCTTCTTAAAAATGGCCACATTTTATCCTATTATAGATAAGCACTCTTGTAACACTTTTTTCAGTGTAACAAAATGTACAATATGTTCTTGTTACTATGGAGTTTTGTCCAAAGGTTCAAAAGGGACTGCTTTATCTTATTCCTGTGTTCTCTTTGTAGCACCATCACTATAGGTTTGGTTTTGTTGTGTTTCAGACAGTTTCATGTAGCCAAGGATGGCCTTGAACTCCTCATCATTCTACCACTACCTCCAAAGTCCTTAGGTTATAATTATGGTGGACTGCCAGAGTTTTTACTCTTGTTTTTTATTTCTTGAAGTGCTGAGAATCAAACGTAGGTTCCTTGTGCTTGCAGAACAAGTTATGTCACATCCCCAACCAGAGACTCATGTTTACTGATTTTTAATGTTTATGTCTTTCCCTTAAAGTACCACAGAAACTTTTAGAAGGCAATCTGTCAGACTCAAAGCTGTGATCTTGTCTGGGGACACAGCTCAGTGGTACAGCATGCACATAGCATGTACAAGGCCCTAAGCCTGTTTCCCAACACTGAAAAAAAGAAAAAGAAAATCCAGGGTAAATGCAGGAACATTCTATTCAGATATGTTGATGTGGAATTTGCAGCAGTGAAGGAAGGCAGAACACAATGATGGCACTGCAGAGGGGGACTCAACGTTCAGAGAGCAAACAGGAACAAGAAGAATTCTAGCTGTGTATGAGTTTTCGCTTATGGCTTTGAGCAAGCAGGTGACAGGAAGTGTGGTGTAGTGGGAAGTTGGCCTCTCTAGGCTTTACTTGTGTGTTCAGCTCTATCCCAGACCCCAGGGTAATTGCTGCCATTCCAGATACTCAATGAAAAAAAACCATTATACATCTCCAGCACCGTCTCTCTCCCCTCACTGGCTAGAAATGCTTATTCCTAAACCAGCCACAGCTATGCTAAAGACTCCGTAGCTGGATGAGATTGCCCTGGAACAGGGGAACGCTGTCTTTTCTTTATACTCTTCTTTACTCTTGGGATCCTGTAAGCGTGTAACCCTGCATCATTCATAAGAATGCAGAAGAAAACACGTGAGGGACATTTTATTCTATAATGTGCCTTTCTGAAATGATCAATAATTTTGCCTGAAAGATGTATAACCTAACGCTTGTGGCCAGGAAGGGAGCAGGGAGCTGGGAGCATGCTGGGCATCACATAGGCCAGCAGATATTTAATCATCTTATTAGTAATAAAGGGACCTGTTCAAAAACTAATGGTCTTGGTGGCTCATAATATAGATCAATCGATTGATGGTTGATAGATCATAGATAGATAGATAGATAGGGAATGAGGGAGGGGAAGAGAGATAGAGACTACATTATATAAACAATACAAAAGAACAAAATACGCTGTCTGAGCATAGCTTTGTTAGGTATAAAGTCTAACAAATGTGGATTTAAATTTCAGCTTGTATTGGGAATCAAACATGATTCTTGATACAATAAAAACTATGAGAAATTAGGAGACCTCAACCCCATCTTACTTAGACTTGAAGTGTCCCACACCCCCTGCCTTTGGACTTTGATTTCTTGAGTCTAGACTCTGTGATTCCTGTAATAGAATGTGTTCTGTAGCTATGCATTTCTTTAAAATGCGGTTTCCAAGAGCAGTAACAGGTGCTGGTGCAGAAAGGCAAGTTGCCCTGCCCACTGAGTATGCCTTCCCTGTATCTGCGGGAGCTAAGAAGTATGAACCCCATGCTTGGATTACACTGTAATCATCAGCCCCAAGACATGGTGACCCATTTCTCATGGTGAAGAAGACCCATTCACAGCAGAACTGCTTAGCCACCTTCTTCTGACCAACCTACCACCACCATGCATCCACAAGGTCAGGCTACCACTCAAGTGTAGATTCCTATACCTCAGGACTGCCACCTCTGGTGTGGTTGTTCCCAGAGGTGGTGGAATGGACAAGATAGACTGACCTGGTGCTCACAGAGACTTGCCATAATGCTTAGCTTCCTGTAACTGTGGACACAGTTGCCTTTCAGAGTATCAGTGATGAGATGCCCTGATACAGGTGAGCAGTGGGCAGTTAGACCTGGAAATGTCTTGCTGTGTTCCAAGTCAAGCAGGAGCTCACTGAGATCCATTAGACTGGGCTAGTCAAAGTCCATAAAGCTGTGCAACAGCCCTGCAAGAAAGAGACTTGAGGAAGATGTACAGGCCAAGGGCAGGGTCGCAGCTGCTTGTCACCCATCATTCGTCCTTCTCCTGTGGTAGAGGGAGGTGCCAGTCTGCAGGGGGACTCTGCCTCAGGGTCCATACCAGGGTGTGCTTCCGTGCCTGGACCCGTGCCTGTTCACTCTCACAGAGGGATCGCTATACAAATGAGATTCTAGTTAGTTATAGCATCACCCCCGTATCCCAGGGCCCCAGTACTGTCACATGGTAGCTAAACCACCCTCTTCTGAACAGCTGGCTGAAAGGAGGCACATATGGTACACACAGCTCTGAAGTTCAGCTGCTTCTAAATATCATGTACCTTGACAGATGTTTCACATTAGCATATGTAGATCTAGGCCATTCTTTCTCAGAAGCCACTGGGAAAAACTATTCCATAGATCATCTTTAGCAATTTTATGTTGTATTGCTTGGGTTTTTTTTTTTCAAGTATTATATCTATTGTTTTTATTTTATGTGTATGAATATATTGCCTTGCATGTATGTAAGTGCACCTGAGCCATGCAATGCCCAGTCAGAAGGCGGCATTGAATTCCCCTGAACTGGAGTTATGGACAGTTGTTAGCTGTCATGTGGGTGCTGGGATTCAAATCTGGGTCCTCTGCAAGAGCAGCTGGTGCTCTTAACCTTTGAGCCATCTCTCCAGCCCTGTTTTTTGTTGTTGTTTTTGGTCTTTTTGAGGGTCTCTCTGTAGTCCCAGCTGACCTGGAACTTGCTAAGCTGATCTGGAACTTGATAAGTAGATCAGGCTGGTCTCGAACTCAGAGATTCGCCTGCCTCTGCCTCTGGAGTGCTGGGACTAAAGGCATGCACCACCATGCCTGGCTGTTTTTTTAAAACAGGGTCTCAAATAGCCCATGCTGGCCTGGAACTCAGCATGTTTGACCTTGAACTTCTTATATTGCTGCCTTTACTTCATGAATGCTGGGATTACAGCATGTGCCACCATGCATAGTTCTTAACTTCAACCATTTTAAAACATCTCCTAGGCCTCAGCTATAGCTAGCCTGATGAGTCTGGGGTAAGTTCTCCTGGCAAGCCTGAAAGTGACCACTGAATGGGGAGTAGACAGCAATGGGAAGGTACTGCTAGGAACCAGCACTGGGTGTATGAAGCAAGTTTCACTTATCACACCAGCTTCTGTCAGCCACTGCCACCAGCAAAGGTCCAGGACAGTATAGTACAGCTGGGGCCCTAGCTGTGGCTCTGGGTACACACCAGGTGCTTTGCAGGCCTCTACACATGTAATTTAATCTTCTGCTTATTTCTGTTTCAACTTATTTGAAATTTGGGGTTTTGTTTTCTGCAATGCTGAAGACCCCCAGGCACACATATAAGTCAAAACCATGTGCCCTACAACTAAGCTACAGCCCCAGTCCCCAAAATGTTTCAATTCTTAAACTGGGAGTTGTGGTACATGCTTGTAAATCCCAGGAGTTGGCAGGCTGACGTAAAAGGATCTGGAGTTCAAGACCAGCATGGGCTATGTAGCCAGATCCTATCACTAAAGAAGGTTATGACTGCTTAAGAAGCAATTAGAAGCTGAGTGTGGTGGCCCATGCCTGTAATTCCAACACTCAGGAGGTAGAGACAAGATGATAAGGAGTTCAAGACCATCCTTAGCTACAAAGCAAGTCTGAGCACAGCCCAGACTCCATGACACCCTGTTTCAAAAACAAAAAGCAGCAATCAGAATTGCAAAATAGGGGCTGGAGAGATGACTCAGCAGTTAACAGCACTGGCTGCTCTTGCAGAGGACCTGGGTTCAATTCCCAGCACCTCTATAGTAGCTAACAACTGTCTGTTAACTCCAGTTCTGGGGGATCTGCATGACACAGGTGCAATCACATACATGCAGGGAATATACTCATACACATAAAAAGAAAATACAAAAAGAAAAAAATAATTGTAAAATGGAACATGAAAGACTCCCCCCTCCAGGTTTCTATCCCTGCTTTGACAGTAAACAGCTTCCTCCACACCTCCTTCCCCCAAAGTTTAGAGCTACTATCACATGGTTCCCTAAAGATGAAATGCTTTTCTGCTGCCTTACTTATTTTCACTTTTTCTACTTATTTTCTACTCCTTACTTATTTTCATTAAACAAAATACTATAGGAGAAGCTGGGGAGACAGGTAAAGCACTTGTTACACAAGCATGAGGACCAGCTGGAGTTTGGATCGCCAGAACTCACATAAAAAAACCCAGGTGGGTGTGGAGGTCCACCTGGAATCTCAGGTCACAGGAGGCAGAAACTGGGAATTCCTGGAAGTCTGGGTTTAGTGTGAGTTCACTTCAATGTATAAAGCGGAGAGTGATGAGAGAGGAAGATACCACCCGATGTCAACCCTGGGCCTCCATATGCAATGTGGGCACACAATCATACCGTAACACACACACATATGAAAAATTTTTTATTAAAGTTTTTAAAGGAATCATTGCTGGACATGGTAGCACAAGCCTTCAATCCTAACAGTCAGGAGGCAGGTGGAGCTCTGTGAGGTCAAGGCTAGTCTGAACAATTTCAGACCTAAAATTCATGAACTCTGGTCTCTTTAATTCATCAGTCTCCACAATATTTAAAGACACTGCAAACACTTTGGTGGATTTGAAATAAAGTAGTGAAATTAGTCAAAAAAATTAGTCTTTGTATAGAGTCATATGTTAATTGTGGCAGAAGAAATTTAGAAAAAAAAAGGACATCTCTTCATCAATGTATTTTTGTACATTCTAGAATGTACAGAATGCTCCTGGCCATTTCAGCCTGGGCTACACAATGAATTTCCCCTGTGTTCTGTTTTATAGTGAAGTGCTTTGGCCATTTCTCTATTCATAATAATCTTCATTTTCACACCAATAAGGGCTAATTTATGGTTACAGTAAGATTCCAATCAATTGCCATACAAACAAGCTTTCTGTCATGTTTGTGACTGTCACTTTAGGGGAACTTGCCATCATTTTGAGGTCTTTTTGTTTGTTTATTCTGCAACATGGTTTCCTCATTGGTTTGTGTTTCAGACTATTCAGGCACATTTAACACCTAACTTCCTGTTCTTTGGTGCTTCCCCAAACCCAGTGCACCCTCAAGTTTCCTCTTGGTGTTTCTCCATTATGCCTCCCACAAGGCAACAGTTACCTTCTCAACTGGAGTGTGCCCCAGTACAGCAGAGCTCTCTTTATCTCTCCTGAATCCAAGATCACCCAGGGAGACAACTATTGGCTTAATGAGTTTATGATGGGACCCAACTGTGCAGACCTATTTCCACAGCTTTGAAGCACTCCTTCCTGGAGGAAGGGGGGAGGCTCGCAAGACTCAGGAAGCCAAGGAAAAGGAAGCACATGAAAATTGAGAGTCAATTCACAAGACCTCTCCCCAGGGTTAGGAAAGAGGATGTGGAGCTGCTTGGCAGTTGTGCAGGGAGGTCCTGGAACGGGAACACAGCTTCCAGGACTCCCCACCAGGCTGGGGTGGGCTTTCCAGTGGTGCAAACTTTAAGTCACCCACGCTTCTGCAAGTGACCCATTAAATTCACTGGTTCACCAAGCTAGATTAGGTGGAAGCCTTTCTTTGGTCGCTATCCCACTGCCTATCTAGGGTGAGGTTACTTCACATCTCCCTAGGAAAAGTTCAGCAACGACCTCCTTACTGGTCTCTGTCCTCCACAATAGTCTCCACACTCCAGCAGCCAAACTGACCTTCCAAAGGAAGTCAAATCATGTGAGCTTGCACATTTTTAGGTTACTCTCAACTCCGTCAAGGTCCATTCTCATGCCCTAGCCTCTACAGCGTACTCTCCTGCACCAGGCAACTGGGCCTTTCTCTTCCCTCCGAGTCCCCGGAGCAGCGCGAAGGCCGGTTCCTGGTCCCCGCGCCAGCAACATCACACCCTCCGCGGGATGATGACCCTAACGCCGGGCGACTGTCCCCCTCTCCCCAAACCACCCTAGATCTCCTTTCTGCCTCGCTCCTTGTCAGTAACGCGGCCATAACGTCAATTCGGAGTATTTCAGAAAAGCAGGGAACCCGAGAGGAGAGCCCGCAGGGCCTGCCCGGCCTCCCCAGCGCGCACCTGGGCCTCGGCGCTGCGGCGCTGCTCCCAGTCCCGGCAGTTGAGCAGGTCGCGCAGCCACTGCTGGCAGGCTGGCCGCTGGCCGTACACATAGTAGTGGTGGAGGAAGTGCCAGGTGCTGCGACAGAGCTCCCACTCCGCGCGGTAGGCCTCGCAGGGCCGAGGCGGCTGCAGGGAGAGACAGCGTGGGAGACGCTCCACGGGGAGGGCCGGGCTACCGCCACCGCCCGCCCGCGCCCGACCCCACCAGGGACCCCGGAGGCCCCCACACTCACCTGCCAGCCTCCAACGTCTGCCATGTCCAGACAACCGCCAAGGCTCCTCGCTCATCCAGCCAATGAAAACTATGGAAACCTGGCACCGTGTGATCGACAGCTACTTGAACCAATGAACTACAAGTACATTCGCAACGACACCGGATGTCCAAGTTGAGTTAATGACTGTACGAGGCCGCACTGTGCACGGAGCAGGAGGCTTGAAGTTGAGAGGTGGTGCTACCTAGAAGATGACCCCTGAAGTCGGCATGGGATTCGCAGGAATGGGGCTGCAAAGCTATGTGGTTGGCTGTCTGAAACCCTGTGGTTCCGTCCAGCTCCAAGGTTTTATTTTTCAAATTTCAAATATGAGACTCACTTTTTCAAGTACAGACAGGGTCAATTCAGGATAGCCCACCTCCCAGGGCTGAGACTACCTCTTGCCTGAGCATACACTTAAGGGTGTAGGTGAATTCACAAAGTAAGCACGGTTGGTCGGACGTATGGTGCACTGCGGGGAGGGTGGGGGGAGTGGGTGTGGAGTGATCAAAGAACTTGTCCAAGGAACACTGGCTGGAACTGGAGACCAAGAAACAGTCATCCAAACAGAGCCACATCCAAACAGCCACAATAAAGGAGCAACATACTTCGGGGTGTAAAGATCTTGCAAAACCTACAGTGGTTCTCTGAATGGGACTGGCATATCTACTTAAGTCTCCCTTTAAAGTGTTAGCCAACATAAAGCTAACAGCATTTGATGACTTCCTGAGTTTGATCCCTGGATCCCACAAGATGGAAGCAGCAACCTGTTTCCTAGTTGTCCTCTGATCTCCCCATCTGCACAGAGACATTTTTTTTTAAGTTAATCAATAGGATATGGAGGCCCCCTTATTGCTAGTGACATCCCCAATTGACAGGGCTGGTAGGTCAACACAGCATTTATACCTTCCAAAACCACATTTAGGCCAGTGATGTGTGCCAGAGCTGGGAGCCTTGAACATGACATTCATGGGTGTTCCACACTAAGGACCCGTGGGGGACACTTGAGCCACCAACCTGGAGAGGAAGCACCCCATCCAGGGGGACCTTGCTAGGCCTGACCATCCCCTCTCCTCATATCAGGGAATTTCTTCATTTGATCTTCTATCTCCAGAAGTCTCAGAGAAGCATTTTTCTAGTAACAGGCTTTCCCCAATGTCTAGCTAGTGGGCCAAGCACCAATCCATGACAGTACCTTATCAAACAGCTAGAGGCAAGTCAAATTTTCATCAACTTTTTATTTTAAATTCTTGAATTAGAATTCTCAAGGAACAAACTTTAAATTGGATTAGCATGTCAAAAATCTCATATCATACAAAGTGCAGATCTGAGGCCAAATTAAAACATTAAACAACAAAAAAACCTGGGGGTGTGGCAGAGTGGCATGCTTAATATTCATGAGGCTCTAGGTTCAATCCCAACACTTTAAAAACAAATAAGAAATAAAGGACAGGCCAGCAGAAGCTTGGATAATAAATAAAACTGCAAAGGGGGGGGGGTTGTGGAAGGGTAAAAAAGAATGTATCTTTAGCATTTATTCATTCTACCAATCACATTTGGCCTCATCATAGAGTTGCTTTATTACAGAACAGCCTCACTCAATAGCCAGGAGTTATTTCCATATAAAATAAAAAAAAAGTGTGAACTCATCTGGATCAGATCCCTTCTAAGCAATGGCACTTTTGAAGACAAGTCATTATGTAAAATAAAAATAAAAACAGTATTTCTCAAATACTAAACTTGCAGCCAGAGTGGTGAAACAACTACAAAATGGCTAACTATATTGTCTATGTAACCAAGCTGGGTAAAGGAAAACTGTTAAAGAACAAGTTACAGCTGTCCAATCCCCTCACTGAGTTCCTCGGAAACGGGAATGCTCTCCTAAGGCCGAGGAAGAGCTCTGAGCTGAAAACATGAAGAAGTGGCACCCTCCAGACCTCAGAGATAGCTCTTTCTCTCCCAAATTCAGCTCACAACCTTGAAATTCTGCTGTTCCACATCCAGGACAAACTTCATAATTCTTAGGTAATTCTAAACAAACCTTAAATAACAGCATTCTCTGAACTTTTCAGAGTCTAAAACATGTCAGAGCCAGTAACTATAAGCCAGTATGTTGCGATTAATTCTTTTATTTTCCTTGGACTTAAGGCTTCCTTCCCTTTTTACGCAGTGACTGTCCTTCTCCAGAGAAAGCGACAAATCTGCCTCCAGCTTCATCCTAGGTGGGAAAATAAGATACTATTTTCAGAAACTCCTGGAAGTTCACACACAAAATTTTTTTTTTAATTTTATAGGTATGTGTGTTTTGCCTCCATGTATGAAAGTACAGCACATGCATGCAATGCCCCAAGAGGCCAGAAGAGGGTGTCAGATTTGCTGGAACTGGAGTTACGGACAATTGTTAGCTGCCATGGGTACTGGGAATCAAACGCAGGTTCTCTGGAAGAACAGCCAATGCTCTTAACTGCTGAGCCATCCCTCCAGCCCCCCAAATTGCCTTATTCTATGGCCTCATGTATCATTAATCCATTTTCCCTACTTTATTATGCAGAGTTAAGAACTGACTCTAGAATCAGTTTATGGCACTGACAAACCACAAATCACAACTATGAGTCTATTACTACCTTTGTTTTCATGTTGAATGCACAACACCCGCCTCCCAACTTAAGCTATCATTATTAAGACAAATGGCATTTCATATACCTAAACTACCAACTGCCCCAGCTTAACAAGCACACCAGTGTTCTGATTGCTTCCCCTGAGATCATGTGGCGCTGTCCATCATGTAAAGGATCACACTAGCCCACAAAAGATCAAATTTCAAAAATCTAAGTATAGTTTCTACTGAATTTGCATCATTTTCACATCATTAGAAAGTTGAAAAATACTCAGTGGAACCACAATAGTTTGGAGGCCATTTGTGTATCTTTTACACAATAATCATTTCGATGTAAAAAAATTTAAAATATTCTGAGAGAAAAATCACCCATAACTTCACCACCCCAAAATAACTTTGTCAGTCACTTTTCTGCACATTTATATAAACTCTCTTCTCAATTCCAAAGTCTCAAGCCAATGAGTTTATGGCATATTTCAAAAGGCCAAAAGAACTCTACCATGTAAGAGGGCAAGGCTTACACCACCACATGTACCTATTACTTCCAGGTTTGCAGTATGCTAAACTGCCATGGAAAGCAGTTTAATTGCACATGGCTCTGGTTGTATATGTGAATGCTGGTGTCTACAGAGGTCAAAGGCATTGGATTCCCCAAGAGCTGAAGTTACAGGCAGTTATAAGCCACCTGATGTGACTGCTGGGAAATGAACTGGGGTCCTCTGAAAGAGCAGTGAGTGTTCTGAACTACTCTAGAAAACAGCAGGTATTTTTTCACATGCTTTTTAACTGCTAGTCAATCTGAAGTACCATCTCTTGGCTTTTCCTTTATGAGTGATGAATCTGAGATTTCCAAAGCACACCTTCACACCTGGCATTCCCCTACTATTATGGTCTGCTGTACCTCTCTCCAGCCAATGATTATGTGATGACAATCATGCAAGTGCATATCTCATCTGAGCTATATAGTGTATTCCTTTCCTGCACAGTCTTCTGTTTGTCCCACTTCTTTCTTCTCCATCCATTTAATCACAGCAAGAATCTACTACTTCATCTGTCCAAGCTAGGACTTCCCTTTTTCCTGCTCTGTAGACAGACTGGCCTTGAACTCTTGATCCTCTTAAATGCTAGAATTACAGGTGTGCACCATGACTGGCACTGGCACTGGTTGTTTCTACCTTATCCTTTCATTTAATGAGGTATGTCCTGCAGTAGATTCCCCAGAAAGGCTTCATGAGGGATACCTTTTCATGAGGGGATATCTTTTCTTACATGATAGAAAATACGTTTTTCTTTGAATCCGATGTTTTATTATTTTTTCTTTGAATCTGATGTTTTATTAGTAGGTTAGTTGGTAGTCTGGTAGGGCTGACATACAAAATACCAAAGACTTTGTGGCTCAAAAGATAAGACATTAAGCCGGGCATGGTGGCGTACACCTTTGATCCCAGCACTCGGAGGCAGAGGCAGGCAGATCTCTGAGAGTTCAAGGCCAGCCTGATCTCCATAGAAGTCCGCCCAGATCCTCTCATTCCCTAACACCTGGTTAGTATCTTTACCAAATCCATCAAGTTTTCACCAGCCGCTGAGCACAACACACCACTGGACAGAGGTGACAGAACTGTGCCTCAGTGGGCAAAACAACCCCCCCCCCACAAAAAAAAAAAAAAGATAGACATTAATTTATGAGGGTATAAGACCAAGGTGCCTGCAAGCTTGGCCTTTTCTGAGGCTGCTCTGCCTTGAATACAGCACTCTTCTAAGTCTTTACCTGGCCTCTATGTGTTCACATTTCCATTTCCTGGGACACGGGTCAGATTGGATTAGGGTCCACCACAGTGGCCTCATCTTACCTAATTAAACTCTGTGACAGGCCCTATCTCCAAACAGTCACACTGTGAGGTACTGTAGGTTAGGATAACATAGAAACTTACGACATAAATTCAGCCCCAAAAGAGTTGGGTACAGAATTTTAGACTAGAAATTTCCGCTTAGAATTTTTGTTTATGTGTATGAATGTAATGCCTGCATGTGTGTAAGTGCACCCATGTCATGCACTGTCCTCGGAGGTCAGAAAAAGGCTATCAGGTCCCCTGGAACTGGAGCTACAGACAATTAGCTGCCATGTGGATGCTGGGAAATGAACCCAGGTCTGCTGTAAGAGCAGTCAGTGCTTTTAACCACTGAGCCACCTCTCCAGCCCCAGTATTTTTTTAAAAGGATCATTCTATGTAGCTTAAGCTGGCTTCAAACTCACAATCCTGCTTAGCCTCCTGAGTGCTAGAATAACAACTTGTGTTTCACTGCACCTGGTTTCCTGTGAGAATTTTTAATTTTGTTCTTTGACAATTTCCTATGTGTACCTAACTCTCACGCCCCACCTTCTCTTATCTCCCCCCACACACCCCATCTACCCATCTCTTTACTACAAATCTTTTTCTCACATTCCTTTTTGCTTTGTTTTGTGACCACAGGTTTGGAACCTGGTGGACTCCTCAGTGGATATACAACTATTAAGACAATGATTCTCCCCTTCCCAGAATTTGTCAACAGCCAATAGTTCAGCTCTAAGGAGTAGGGCCCCATGAGCTCCTCCCATGTCCTGTCAGAATTTTTGAAGTCACTGCTCTACCGCCTAACTTCCTGTGTGTATATCCTAAGACGGTGTCCCTAATCCTTACTAAGACCTCTGACCTCTCACTAGCAGATCTTTACTCTGCCTCAATCTGGGCTAATTCATTTACTGCAAACTAATGGCCTTCCAATTAAAGAGATCATTTTCACAATTCTTTCTTTGCCTTCTTTTCTGTCATTAATTCACTTGTTAATTTTTGCTGATGAAGTCTTTCTAAGTTGCCCAGGCTGGTCATGAATTCCTGTGCTCAAGCAATCCTCAGCCTAATGAGTACTGGAACTACAGGTGCATACTACCATACCTGGCTTTTCAAAATCTGTATTACTTGAACATTAGAATTGAAGTTTTCTTTCTCCCCCCTTAGTGCTAGGAGTGTACCTTAGGTCATGCTGACCAAGCACTCTACCATTGCGCTATACCCCTAGCTCAGACCTGGAACCTGAACATATTTACTAGATAGGAACACTCTTCAGAGTGTTAGGCCTTTTTTTCTTGGGCTAATGAAAAAAAGCTCCAACCTTCAATAGCTATGAGCAAACCTGGATGCCACTGTGTGGGACCAAACAGCAGCCAAACAACTCAGGATGTAAACATTCCTTTAATCTGTTAGGTCTTGCTATCTACTGTAACAGATGGCCCTAGGCTAGTGACCTTCAAAGAGGTCTTCTGGAGGTGGGAAGGCATAGCCCCAGTGCAGTGTGGGGAAAGTATCATGGCTCTAAATGCTTTGTAATAGTTATTCTATCTTTTGCCCCTCATTTCCAGAGGTGAATTTTGAGAGCTCTGGGACCTACACCAAACTGTCTCTTGGCTTTCTTTAGGCCCAGCTTAGAATGTAGCTTTCCATGGTCAATTAAAAGCAAGTACCACTTGTCCCTCTGCCAAAATCTTACTGGAGTTACCTCCTCTTCCAGTCTTTATTATCCTATTCTTTCACTGCAACTTTAGTGACTTTCAGGATAGAGTAAAGCTAAGTATATGTCTTCAATGCCACGCACTAAGATATTTGTGGATAAAACAGATCCAGCCATGCCTGCCAGCCTCACTCTCCCTTCTGTAAATCTATATAGTCAGGCTGTGAACCTCAGGTCTAAGTCAGATGAAAGCCAGCCTGTATCTGATGAAAAATGTGGGCAGACTTTACGAAGTGAAGGAGGCCTGATTACACTACCACATCTGCTCCTTTTGAGCCTAGATGTCTTATAACAAACCCTGTGCCAACTTAAGGGACTTTAAAGGCCAGAGAAGGCTGTTAAGTGGGAGTGGGATATGCAGAGAACACCATGGTCTTTGTGGCTGGCCACCCCAAATGCTAGAGGATAGAGTTCAGTAGTGAAGAATGTCTGGAAATGGCCCAACAGCCCATCCTCAATAGGCTCACAGCACATCTGATCTCTATCCTATTCCTGAATCCCCTCTCCCCTCAAGAATTTTTTTTAAAGATGGAATCTCATGTAGCCCAGGCTGTGAACTCTCTGATTCTCTTGCCTTCATTTCTTAATTGCTGGGACTACAGGTTTGCCACCACCATGCCCAGCTAAGGGTGATGATCCTTTGAGAAAGAAACTGGGAAATCCAAGGGTCTAGTATGAGTATTCTACAAACTCATCACATTTCAATGGCCTTGTTCCAAACCATAAAGGCTGTATAGTGTGTGATCTCCAGCAGGATGTAACTCTTCTGAGCCCAACACTCTAGGTTAATTTTCCATGTGGTAACACTTTCTGCTTTTAGGGCAGCCCTCTCTTCCTGCGACAGGAAGATATTGGCCTGTTGTTCTGATGTCATTGTGAAGGTCACGTTTGGAGCAGGATGGCACTGACACTGGGTGTGAAGTGGTTAGGGGTTCAAGCTCTGTACCCACACATCTGTATAAACACAATCACCACAGTCTCCTCACAGGGCTGTTCTAGCAATTAGAGATAGTACTTTTTTTTAGACAGGGTCTCACTATGTAGCCCTGGCTGGCCTGGAACTCACTACATACACCAAGATGGCCTAGACCTCACAGAGATCCACTTGCCTCTGCTTCCCAAGTGCTAGGATTAAAGGCATGTGCTATCATGCCTGGCAGGGATGTTACTTATAAAGCACATGGAGGGTACCTGGCACCTGATGAGGGCTCTGTGAGCCAGCATCTTGCTAGTCACCATTGCTACCTAATGCCAGAGTTATAGCAATACTGGCAGAGGTCTGAACTTCAGTTTGTGCATTCATGCTACTTCTCATTACCCTAGTGATTTCGGTCAATATTTTGATTTCTTGCAACCAAGTGCACCTATACCCAGGCCACCTGTCCACAGAGCCATCCCGGTCTGCCCACAGGGTCTCAAAATGCTCATCTGTGCAGGACTGAGCCCTACTGCCCCCATCTCACATTTCCAATCACTCACGTGGACAGCAAGCTCCAGTTCTGGGTTAGAAAGGAGTGGGGGTGCAGCTCAGCATGTGCAAGGCCCTAGGTTCAAATTCCCATACCAAAACAAACAAACAAGCAGTAAGTAAACTGAAGACAATTTTCACCTGACCCCTAGAATTTTGGTGGCAGAGTCTAGAGTTAGCTCTTGAGCCCTCAGCTGGTAAGCCTACAATAGTTCTACAGAGCAATCAGGCCATCAGGGACAGCAGGGCCCCAATGGGAAAAATATGACAGAAGCACCCTATTCTGACTGATAAAAACACAAGTCACAGGGCTGGAGAGATGGCTCAGTGGTTAAGAACACTGGCTGCTCTTGCAGAAGACCTGGGTTCAAATCCCAGCACCCACATGGCAGCTAACAACTGTCTTTAACTCCAGTTCCAGGGGATCCGACAGCCTCTTCTGTCCTCCACGGGCACTGCATGACACAGGTGCACTTATCTACATGCAGGCAATACACGCATACACATAAAAATAATAAAATATTTTTTTAAAAGGGGAAGTCTAAAAAAAAACACAAAACCACAAGTCACCACTAGTTAACTTCTCATGACCAATGAAATAAACTCACCTCTTCAACCTTTTTAACCAAAGGACGTGAATTTCTGATGAAAGTGATCTTACCAAGTTTAAATTCGTAATTAGGAATTCCTCTGTGAAGACAGACAAGGAGAAATGTCAATTCTAGGAAGGACTAAACCTTGCTTTTGACAAGAGGAAGGCAAGGAGGATCACGTATCTTTCTGGTAACTCTCCAGGATACACTGCTTTACCTGACCTGGACCTTCTGGTAGAGAACCAAGAAGCAAATGTTTTCCTGGTTTAACAGAAACACTGGTTGTAGGAGAAAGGGGTGTGGACTCAGGGCCTGGCCTCCAAGATCTTCCCTGCAAGTGTTCCATGGGAACTCATCCCCAGCATTCTCTTTCTGGTCACACACACAGTAGAGAGCTAACAACACATATCTATCCCTGACCTGATGGCCCCCAGGAGCATTTTACCATGAGTCCCCAGACCCAACGGTGTCATGTTCCACCACTGCAAGAGGGCAAGCAGGGGTCTGAGCCCACCCAGTAGCCTGCTGGGTCAGGCTTTATCTCTAGCACTGGAATAAGGTTCTTCTACCTCATAGGCTGACAGAGACCTTTCCTGTACAATGACAAACATTCACAAGGACAGAGTCAGGACAAGCTTACCTTTTAATGTCTCCAGGCTTGATTGGGGAGGGACTGGGCTCAACTCCTTTCTTCTTTCCATCCAGTCTATTCCCAGAACCAGAGAAGGCCTAGATAAGCAAGCCAGGAGAGTATGTCCTAAGCCTCAAGAGTCATATGCCCTCTGCTCAGAGACCTCAGGGGCGTATGAGCTAACAGCAATGCCCAGATCCCCTGGAGTGCTGACAGCCAAGGTCTCTGCATCCAGCCCCTCAGAGGACTGCAGGGAGCCGAAGTGAGCTGCATGACTCAGTCAACAGCAATGACTGGCTAGCCTCTGTAGGCACCACAGTTCAAGGACCTGGGGGTAGCTAAGGCCTCCATTACCCCCAGGTCCAACTTTCTTAAATGTTTAGTCATAGCTCCCCCAGTGCTTCATGGCACCTCAGCACCTGTATATGAGCCACTTCTGACTTCCAGGGAGGCCTTGTTAACAGCCATCCTAAGGAATATGTTTGAAGCTTTCTTTCAAATAATACAGGCAAATAAAAACAGGATGTTTTTAGACAAAGCACGTGTGCTAACAACTGATGAACCTATGGGAAGTGTTTGTGAGTACCTATTTACTAGTGACTTTTTGGTAGATTCCTAACCCCCTCCAGGACTGGGGACCACACCCAAGTCTTCTCATATATTAAACAAGTCTCTATCTCTTAGCTACATCCATAGCCCTAGCTTAGTTAAGTTTTGAAAAGAACAAAAAATTGGAAGCCTTTCAGGACTGTTAGAATTCCAGAAGAAAGTGGTATGAAAGGGTTTAGTAACTGAACAAGTGCCTGCGCTGTATACATGGGTACAGAGTCTAAGTCCTGCTGATGTTCACAAAGCATCACAGAGAACAGTTCCTGCCTTCAGGAGGCACAGACACACGCTGCCTGGTACTCACACGGAAGCCCATCTCGCCAGCATAGCCACTGTGGTCAGCTTCTCCCTCCTGACAGGAAGACAGAAAAATCAAAGGTGAACTTCTCAGCACAGGTGGTAGTTTCAGTGAGATATGTCCCCCTAGGCTCAAATATTTGAGCACTGGATCCCAGATGGACTCTTATCCCTCTGGAACTGTAAGCCCAAAAAACTCTTTCTTCCATAAATCGCTTTTGGTCATGGTATTTTATCACAGCAGTAGAAAGTAACACGGACAGCTTTTCCCAGACCATACTGTTTCCAGTGCTGCTCCATTTCCCACCTGCTAGAATACATATGCCTCCAGAAGGCAAACTGAAAAGAAACAGGAACATGACCCAGCCATCCCCCAGCAGAATCCACACAAAGAAGTAGAAGTAAGGGCTGGCAAGATGACTCAGTGAATAAGAATGATTGCCACCAAGCCTAACAACCCGAGTTCAATCCCTAGAACCCACATGGTCATGGTGGAAGTAAGAACCAACTCCAGCAAGCTGTCTATGGCTTTCACTTACATGCTGTGGCACATGCACACCCCCACCATACACATACAAACAATATGAATAAATGAAAATTTAATTTAAAAAAAAGCAGCATGGGTAAAGAAAAGACCACAGACATGGTTAATCAGAAGGAACTCACAAGAATCACTTACTATTGATTCTTCATGCTGCACTGGTCTTTCTGGTTCTTTATAACCCAGGGGAGCATCAAAGTCCACCTGTGTTTTCAACATGAAAGGTAAAATTCTGAGATATGGCCACAGTCAGCTTCCTTAACTATTTTAATTCAAGCAACTGTAGATTCACAGAAGTTCTAAGAACTTATACTAAAAAGATGTACCTTGTACACTATGCTCATTTTCTCCAATGGCAGTACTTCCTATGACATCACTAACAAAACATCAACATTGACAGACACACTGCTGTTGAGAGTTCATTAGTTCTATGTAAACATGTATGATTGGTCATATACAATTTTATCACCACAGAGGTCTGTGTATCCATTACCATAGCTAAGATACTTAACAGTACTATAAAGACCCCAAGTTTTGGCAACCATTAATCTGTCTTCTATTTCTAAAATCTGATACCTTAGGAGTCACATAAACTAAGAGACAGTGTGTAAACCTTTTCTTGCTCAGCAACCAAGAACTGTGTGTCAATGATTTGTTCCACCTTAGATCTTAATATCTGCTCCTTGGCAGGTCTGAGCTGACTGTGGATCCAGCTACTTAAGTATAGGAGCAAGCGGCCACTCCCACTCCCTAGGAACATCCTCCTGATATTCTGATAGCATCTTCTTACTCTCCTCACTGTGTGACACTCTGCTGGGGCCCTGACCTCGCTGAAATTGCAAAAAAGTCACTCACATTCATGTCACACTCAATAATAGACACAGCCTTGTCAGGTTTGGTCTCCATCACCCGCAGTTCATAGATCTGCAGAAAGAGCAGAGAAATCAACAGTTATGAGGCAGCACTAGGGGCAGGCAACATTCCTATTGTGGCTCTCTGCCTAGTTCCTGGAGGCACAACCTTCACACCATGATACTATCTCTCAGAAGAGACAATGCGGTGAAGAGTCTCCCTTTACGCTCATTGCTCAAGAGATGCTGGTCCCCACATGTGGGTCCAATTAGACAAGATAATTAGTTTAGCATCGTATTGTAAAAGATACCACTTCTGAACTAGACTGGCCACATCTTGGAATTTATTCTAAGAAGATAATTAGATAAGTATCTAAGGAGAAATTTTTAAGAATGCTTACTCCAAGATTGCTAGTAACAGTCTATCCCCAAAATGCCTATCAGTAGAAGTGATACCTTCTTGAATTTTGTGGGAACTCACCTGTCATTTCACCTTCTACCTAACTTGTCTAGAATCTGATATCTAAGAGGCATAGAATCATGGATGAATACAAGAGGCATTCAGACTACTGTCAGGAAGCAGTGAAAGGAAGACTAAAGTAAAACAAAATGTGATGCCAATGAGAACAGACCCCAAGAGGCACTGTCCTCAAGCAGCCAAATGCTACTGCCAAGGTGACCAAGAGCATTCTGCACACAGCAGGGCCAGATCATCCAAGGCCTGCCCGCTTTCAAGGGTGGGTGTTACAAGGACAAGGTTGTAGTCAGCTTGTTTTGGTTCCTCACAGCATACCAAAGGGTTGACTTAGATAACAGAAAAGACCTTTTTTAAAGATAGGATATTGCTTTGCAGCCCAGACCATCCTTCTTGAACCCATAATCTTGTTGCCTCAGTTCTACTAACTGGTGGGATTACTGGTATGCACCACCAGGCTCAATCAGCAAAGACATTTCTAACACTTTTTTTTTTTTTCATTTCATGTATATAAGTGTATCGCTTGCATGTAAGTGCACCCATGTTGTGCAATGCCCATGGGGGTCAGAAGAGAGCATTGGATTCCCCTGGAACTGGAGTTACAGATGGTTATTAGCCACCATGTGGGTGCTGAGAATCAAACCCAGGTCCTCTCCAAGAGCAGCCAGTGCTCTTAACCACTGAGCCATCTCTCCGGCCCACTTTTTAAAAAAATTTTATGCATATGCATGCATTGTTTCCACGTACATAAGTGTACCCATGACATGTGAAAATGTCAGATTACCCTAGAACTGGAGTTACAGATGGTTGTTAACTGCCATGTGGGTGCTGGAATTACAGATGGTTGTTAGCTGCCATGTGGGTGCTGGGAATTGAACCAGGATCCTCTGCAAAAGAAGCCAGTGCTCTTAACTGCTGGACCTTCTCTCCAGTCCCCTAACACATTTTTAAAAGATATACTAATTTCTATTTTATGTGTATAAGTGTTTTGCCTGCATGTATGTATGTGCATCATGTGTGTCTGGTGCCCATAAAGGCCAAAAGAGGTCATTAGAGCCCCTTGAACTGGAGTTACAGGTGGCTGTTAACCATGTCATGTGGGTGCTGGGAACCAAACTTGGGTCCTCTGCAAGAACAGTAAATGCTCTTAACTGATGAACCATCTCTAGCCTCTTAATGGATGTTTTTAACAGCATCAGAAATACACCAAATAAAAATATAGTTTATCTGCCTATAAATGCAATCAATCCTTAAAACAATTACTTTTCTCATTGTTGGGACAAAATATATAACAAAAACAACTTAAAGAAGGGTTTATTTTGGCTAAAGATTGGAGCAGGAGCTAGAGGGAGTGCGTCACATTGCATCCACAGTCAGGAAACAGGAATGCTGGTGCTCAGGTCAGTTCTTCTAATTCAGTCCAGGAGCTCAGCCCATGGAATGGTGCCACCCATATTTAGAGTAGTCTTCCTATCTCAACCCTATCTACAAACTCTCTGACATGCCCAGGGGTGTTTACATGGTGATTCTAAATCCCATTAAGTCCATAATCAAGATTAACCATAACATTCAGTGAATGAAGGCTCTAAATGTAAATCCAGGACATTTTAAAAAAGGAAACAGTACACAGCAATTAGATGATAAAAGCTCTCTTTAGAAAGACCTAATCAATACCAGAATGGAAAGTACACAGGTATTTTGTGGATTCAAATATTTTCTTGTAGAAGGAGGAGGGAAGCTCATGAAACCCATAAGAATATTCCTAGACTTTGGAGGCCCCTCCCTGAGTTATGTAAGCAGTAAACAATTGCTGAGGAGACCCTCTTGTGAAGTCACTGCCAGCAAATTGTACAGGGAACTCCACTAATACAACTTCCATTAGTCAACCTGGAAGCCACTTCTCCTGAAGGCTAGCTCTCATAGCTTTGGAGAGCACTACACAAGCTGCTAAGGGAGACCATCAATGGATGGTCCAACCCCAGCTTTAAGGCCTAATAACCACATCAATGACCAGCACAGCAAATGACACTGGTGCAGTAGTGGCACTTTTAACTTGGGGGTAATCAACAGCTACCTAATTGACTTAAAGCCCATTCAATGGGAGGAAACTCATGTGTGGTATTATAAACCTAGCCAAATACACATAGCTAGAGAGGTCATAAATCTTAGAGAAAACCCCAAGGCTGTCACATCCCTAGACAAATGTAATTTCTTACTATATGCAAAATATGAATCCTTAAATCTATAGACAAGTATCCTATTCATCAACCATCAAAGAAGCTTCTTTTCAACAGAGATTATTACAGAGCTCCACACCTGGTCACACACAAGAGATTGTCTGTGAATTGCCCAAGTCTATATGGTACATCTAGGATGCAACCTCTACACCTAAGGCTCACGGAACATAGAACAAGGGATGAAGAGAACACTAATACACCTTTAAATCCTCATCAATGAAGCTCCCTCATACAACAGAGGGCCAGGAACACAAAAGGTCACAAATGGCCAAAACACAGGAAAATAAGAGTCTACAGAGCGTAGGTCCTTGGGCAGGACTCCACCCAGGGCTCAGGGACCATTTCAGACGAGGGGGTGGAAAGATTGTTAAGAGCCAGGGAGGAGATGCATCCTGGGACACTTCTCATATGAACCTACAGCAATGGTGTCAGTATGCACAAGACCCATGCAAACTCAAGCAGACAAAAACCCAGTATACAACTGTGGAAATGGACAGCAGGCCCCAATCTGAGTCAAAGAATTATTGGCAGCTGATTACTGATGGGTGATTGGAAGAGCTTATCTTCTTAAAGGGAGGGACTCTAGAAAGGCTGACTAGATCCCAGTTGATGAACTTGCACTCAGGGACATCTGGGGACACTAATCTGACACGACAGGCCTTAACACAAATGACAGGTTATATGAATTCCAGTTTGGGGGGGGGGGGCTATGGGAAGGGACCTATAGGGAAGGGGATATAAGGGATGATTAAGATGTTCTGTATAAGATACACAAAACTAAAAATAAAATTTTTTTAAAAAACCAACTTTTGCTGGGCGTGGTGGTACATATCTTTAATCCCAGCACTTGGGATTAAAGAGGCAGAGGCAGGTGGATCCTTGTGAGTTCAAGACCAGCCTGGTCTACATAGTGAGTTCAGGTCAGCTGGGCCTACAGGGAGACCCTGTCTCAAAAAGACAAAAAAAAAAAAAAAAAAAAAAAACATAAAAAAAAACCCCAATGTCCATGAGTCACACCCATGCTCAGATACAGCTTTTCAGTGATGCAGTGCCCTGATTCACCTCTATTCCTGTAAGTAACCTCAATAAATTCACTGGTTCACCAAATTAGTCTTTGATGGGATCACTGCTTTGATCAGTCATTTCTATCTGGGGTGAACAGTCATAGTAACTCAACAGTCTTGTCACTTTAGGTCACACCAGGCTTGCCTACCTTCTCGTTGTAGTTGATAGCGATCACATCTCCAGTGGTCAGACAGGCAAAGTTTCTCAATGCATTTTCTAATCTGCAGACATGCTGTCAAGGCAACATGGCGACCTGCAATGAGTCTCTGAGGAGTTGTGGTTATTACCCACAGGTAGACAGTACCATGTGATACTAACACCACACAACTTTAACCAAATGGAACACTACTTCCTGTATAAGGAATGCACTCTGACTTCCACTGAACAGAGCTGACCTTAGCTGAGTCCTAAGACTACACCCTCAGGCTCCTTCATCTCATCTGCATGCTCTTGCAAATGCTGTAGTACCAGCTCCCTACTTCTCTGTTCTATACTGTCTTAGTTCTTTATATCATCCCTGTGACCAAATACTCAAGAAACCCTTTTTTGGGAGGGGGGGGGCTCTTTTTGAGACAGGGTCTCCCTATAGCCCCAGCTGGCATGTTATTTGCCTCTGCCTCCTGAGTGCTGGGATTAAAGGCAAGCACCACCACGACCAAAAGCCTCTTAAGGATGGATTTATTTTGTCTGTTTGCCCTTAAAAAACTCACTAAGACTGACCCTATCAGTCAGACCCAGGAATAGCAGGCTGACTTGCAGGTGACCAAAGTGATGACACCCTGTTCCCACGACAAGTTATTTATAGAAAAAGCCTCTGAGGGTTGGAGAGGTGGCTTATCGGTTAAAAGTGCACACTGCTCTTACAGAGGACACAAGTTCAGTTCTCAGCACTCACACTAAGCAGCTCACAATTGCCTGTAACTTCAGCTCCAAAGGACCTGATACCCTCTTCTGGCCTCCATAGTCACCTGCATTCACTTGCACATGCACACACACCTAATTTTAAAAATAAAGGCTGAGAAGATGGGTCAGCAATTAGAAGTGTGCACTGCTCTTTCTGAGGATACAAGTTTAGTTCTCAGCATCCATGTGGGGGGGGCTCACAACCACCTCTAACTCCACCTCCAAGGGATAAGATGATTTTTTCTGGCATCCTCAGGTACCCACATGTATGAGCACATATAGCCAAAAAGACACATACACATAAAAAATTAAAAAAAAAAAAAAAAAAACTTTTAAAAAAGAAAAAGCCTCTGAAAACAAGCTAATGGTAAGTTGTACTGTAACATGGAAAAACACAAAGATTAGAGGCTATTGCCACATAGGTAGGACCCCTCCTGATCACTGATAGCAAAATATTTATAGCTCATTCTGAAGGACACATTAAACAGCTCTTCCCACAGATGTCCTCCTGCCTGAAACACAGGACACCTCTACCACTGACTATACTATTGAGACCAAGAATCCAACAACCTAGTCCATTTGTTTAGAACCCACCCAGTAGGGGACTCACTAAGGCCATCCTGTCCAGGACCTGGTCAGCAAAGGACTTAAAATGGCCGTTCACATCCAGGGCATGATTACTAGAAAAGAACCCTGTTTTTGACAGTCGGCCTAGAGAAAGTGAGAAGGTATGGAGGGAAATAGAAGCAGGGTTTTGCCTTCTAAACTTTCTACCTGCCCATGCTGTTTGTTTTCTTTAGATAGGGTCTTGCTATGTAACAGGACACACAAAACATGTCTCTCTCACACTGGTCACATTTATTTACATAAATAATATACCCAGCTGAAGCTTAGAGGAGAACATTTTTAAAAACCACTAGAACCTAAAATTTTGCTTCCTACTTGCTTTTTTTCTTTTTTGGTCTTTTTAAGACAGGGTCTCCCTGTAGCCTCGGCTGGCCTGGAGCTCACTATGTAGACCAGGCTGGCCCCGAACTCAGTGATCCGCCTGCCTCTGGCTCCTGAGGGCTGGGATTAAAAGCTTATGCCATGTCCAGCTCCTACTTGCTAAGACAGAAAATGTACTACTCATCTAACCTTACTTCATTGGCTTAGAGTGAATGGGTCCTAAGTCCTGAGCACAAAGTGGGCTAGATAACCTAGTTCAGGGCCGAGCTAGGGCCCAGGGCTCCACAGAGGACTAGAGGTTGAAGGCAGGTGAACTACTCTGTCCTCCCACAGGCAATACTGTGCATCTTGGTGCATGCTTTGAATTCTAAGAAGTGTCTGGAAAGGGACAGGAGAAGATCCACAGAGCACCTGATGTGCTTGGCCACTACCAAGAGATGAGGTCCCCATGCTGTTTAATGACTGTCGAGCATCCCTCTTTAAAAAGGAACTTATGTCAAAAGGATACACTGCTTTAGGATTGGTGATATCCAGGAAGTCTGGGCTCTGCGGCTGGAATTTGGAGTAGGTAGCCACTTGAAGGTTGACACTCTCCACCTGAACCAGGCCCCCTTCTTCCAACAGCAAATTCTGCATCATCTAAAATGAAGAAGAAATCTGCATGGAACTCTTGATAATTAAGTAGTCACCATAGCTAACGTCTCAGTCAATACACTGGACAAGCCAAAGCTTTACTTGGGTGGAAGAAGAGCCAGAGATAAAGACTTGAAACAAGTCATTTAACTGTGATACAAAAATCAAGTGAAGGACACAAGGTGGAAAGCAGACCAAGAAAGGGCTACAACTGAGAATGCTACTCCAGGCACTGTGATGGCTCTGCCAAGGCTACCTGGATAGGCCACTGTTTTCCAGCCTCCTGTGCACAATGTTTCCCTGGGATGCTCACCTCCCAGCTCCAAAGCAGTCTCACAAACATTTTCAAGACCCTGAGGAAAACAGGACCACACTTAAGCTAGAATGGTTGCACAAGGAGAGGCTGGTCATGGCTAGGCCACAAGGTAGTGATGAAGCCCCAGAGGTGTCTGCTACAGGGGGTCATAAAACACTGATAGACACATGTCTATTAAACTATCCAGTGAGGCAGATAATGGCTGAGGATGAACACAGAAAGACACAAACAAAGGCTGTGAAAATCTAGCATACAGGAAGTCACCAAGACTCAAGGTATGGTCAGGAAAGGAGGATACTGTGCTGGAGAGCTTTAGTGTCAACTTGGCACACCTGGGTTGAGGGAGCCTCAATTGGGAAATTGCCTTCATTGGACTGGCCTGTGGCCATGTCCATGGGGCACCTTCTGGATTGTTGAGTGATGTGGGAGGGCCCAGCCCACTGTGCGTAGTGCCACCCCTGGGCAGGTGGGCCTGTGTTGCATAAGAAAACAGGCTGAGCAGGGGTCAGGGGAGCAAGCAAGCAAGCAGTATTCCTCCATGGCCTGTGCTCCAGCTTCTGCCTCCAGGTTGCTGCCCTGAGTTCCTACCTTGGGCTCCCGCTGCACTGTGACCGGGGACATGTAAGCTAAATAAACCCTTTCCTCCTCAAGTTGATATTGGTCAGAGTGTTTTGTCACAGCAATGAAGAAACAAACTAGGCTAGAAATGTAGCATTCCTAGAATGGATTTTTGTTTAATAAGCCTTTTTGAAGAGGTCAGATACATAGATGCATGGGTAAAAAGAACCACAGAGCAAGTCTCCATTAGCTTCCCTAACAGCACAAAAGTAATCAAGACATAGTCCACAATTCAGTCATCCTTAGGCACTCCACTGCTAACCCCTCTCCCATACTCAGCTGTCCTGAAGCAAGTCTCCAGGGAAAGTAAATCCCTTTGCGAACACTTCACAGGAAGAAGTAGGGGCAGAGGGCTGTGAGCAAATAAGGAGCTCATCTGGAGAAAGGGGCAGGCTGAGGCGCAGCCCTCTTGGAGGAGCCTGCAGAGGCCCCAGCATACTGTGCTTACAGGCTGGAAATGATAGAAATGGAATATGGTCATGCCTCCAAATGCCATAGGCAGCCACAGCAAGCTGGTCAAGGCAGCTGGCTTTGGCAAATGAGGGTTCTGTGATCCTGAGTGCAAGTGTTTCAAGGATCAGTCAAACTGCTACAGGTCAAAGCAGTGTAAGACATGTCAGTAGGGCACAGTGGCACACATCCTTAGCCCCAGCACTTGGGAGGCAGAATCAAGTGGATCTCTATGAGATCAAAGTCAGCCTGGTCTATATAGTAGTGAGTTCCAGGCCACCTGAGGCTACAGAGAAATCCTGTCTCCAAAAAAAAAAAAAAAAAAAAAAAAAAAAAAAAAAAAAAAGAAAAAGAAAGAAAGAAAAAGCATGTGTCAGTGAGGAGGAAGGTAATTGTGGCATAAAGCCCTTGAGTATGTAAGGCAAAGATGTAATCACAGGCCCAAGCGAAGCCTGGAGCTTCCCCAGTCAAAAGCAGGACATAGCTGCCAGCAATAAAAAGCAGGAAACAAGGTGGGACCAAGGCCTATGGGACAAATGGACTTTTGGAAAAGACTTGAGGGCAGTAAGGGAACAGGAGGAGCTAAGATTTCACTCTATGCCTGTTCCATCAGTGGGCACTTTGGTACAGATAGCATGGCAGGACCTGGCCTGGTGGGTACCCTAATGCTGGCAATCAGACCCGTATATAGGTATGGGTCAAAAATGAGGCTCCAGCAGTTAGGAGACAAGGAAGCACTTCCTGCTGGTTCTCCCTCAAGTCTGGGAACTCCAGGTAGGATAAAGCCCACGAATCAGCCAAGGGAAAGCACCTGCTCACACACTCCCTGTCACATGGGACTGCAGGTGGGAGACAGCAGCTGCCTGTCCATGCCAGGAGTTGAAAGACCAACCCAGGAAGAAGTGGACACACAGTCTCATACCCCACAAGCCTTCCCAGGTGCCTTGTGGCATCTCAGAGAAAAAGATTCAAATAGCTTCCTGGGTCAAAGTGTTTGGGGACGGAGGAAAATCTTCAGAGTACAGTGTCACTACCACGTCCTCTTTCATCTCAATGGGTCAGCCCACAGGGACCTCTGCAGAAGAGAAAGACTGAAAGAATCACTACCAAAGACGTTAGTCACCCAGAGCAGCTTCAGTGACCAGGCCCTCTACTACAATGGGACACTGTCCTGCGTACTGGTAGACACTCAAGGATAGTAAGGTGTTTAGTGCTAAGTGCTCAGCAAGGCAGGCTAGGTCCAGGCTTTAGTAAGAATTGTTACAATAGGTCTGGGCAAGGAGAGAGAACAGAAAAAGCCTGGCAGTAGGGGATACAAGTGAACAGGGCTCTTGTTGAGAAGCTCACTGTGAACATCACTTCTCAAGTTCCCTGGGACCCAGCTGAAAAGCAAAACCCTCTCCATGGTGGCATGGGCAAAGTTACTCCCTGCAAGAGATGATCTTTAGAACTAGTATCACATGCAACCTCAAACCTTCAAAGCTACCCCTTTGAAATGTGTTGATAAAATGAGAGGAGCAGGTGAACTTCAGAACAATGTTCTGGGGGAAGGGGAGCCTGAAGTGTGGCAGACAAAGCACTACTATGTGTCCTCAGTCCCATCCACAGCCCACCCAGGAGACTTAAGTACACATGCTAGCATAAAGCACAAAAAGGAGCCACATGCTTTCCTCTGAGAACTTCCCAGAGCTAAGCTTGCCCACCTGGGAGAGGGTGGACAAAGGCAGGCAAGGAGGGAAGAAAGGGAGCCGGATGGTTCCCATGGCCACCCTACAGAATGCATGCTACCTCAGAGTCCTCCCTAAAATGCCTAGTCATTCTTTGGGCCTCTCTGAGATGTCCAGCTCCAGGAAAAGCTCTGGAGCCTCTTGTGCCCTTGATGCAGCACCCAGGAGTCCAATGACATCCTTCAAGTGAATTTGATCTATGTCTCCACAGCTAAGCACAATGTTTAAAACATGGCACAGCACACTGTTACTGATGGCCTCCTCTTACTGGGCCACACTACTTAGATGCAGGACTCTGAAGTATGCACATATACGCAGGGGGCTTCCCTACCTATGAGGTCCTCAAGGGACAGACTCTCCCAAGACCCTGGTAGCCTTACTCACCCAGTGGGGGAGATAGCAGATGCCTTCATCAGCAACAAACTCCAATACACCACAGTGTGTCATGCGATCTGAATTCTTATTGGTAAGTTTAAATAGCATAGGATAGGTAATGTTAAGCCGGCCTAAAAGGAAAGAGACACAATCAAGTAACCCCGCAATGTACAGTTCCTGTGAAAGAGAAACCCTGCTCGCCCTGTATCCCTGACCCCTAGACTTGAAAGTCTGTCCCCTACATTCCCCTACTAGGTAGAAGGGTATCACTGCCTTCAAGAACACAGCATGTGGTTCCAGAGAAGCTTGGCTACTTAGTCATGTATTAACAGCATAGATTTGTGATTTTTCTGAAATCACAATTCTTTATTTTTAAATTTATTATTTTCTCTGTATGAGTGCTTTGCCTGCATGTTGCATAAGTGTACTTGTGTCATACAATGCCCATGGAGAACTGGAATTACAACAGCTGCTAGCCTCCATGTGAGTCTTGGGAACCAAACCAAGGTCCTCTAAAACAGCAGTCAGTGTTCTTAACTGCTGAGCCATCTCTCCAGTCCCTGAAATTACAATTCTTAAAAGTGGTATGTTCACTTATTCATCAATAATTTAAATGCTAATCATGCACCAGACAAAAATCTCTACCTTAAGAGTTTCTATTTAGAGGCTGGCCCAGGAGGCAGAGGCAGGAGAAACTATGAATTTGAGGCCAGACTGGTCTATATAGTTCCAGACCAGCCAAGGCTACATAGTGAGACCCTGTTTCCCAAAAAAATAAGGAAATGCTGGGTGTGGTGGCGCACGCCTTTAATCCCAGCACTCAGGAGGCAGAGGCAGGAGGATCTCTGGGAGTTCAAGGCCTGGTCTACATAGTGAGTTCCAGGACAGCTGGGCTACAGGGAGACCCTGTCTCAAAAAGACCAAAAAAAAAAAGGACATGTGGGGGTGAAGAGTGACTTCACTTTACCAATATAAGAGTCCTCTGTGCTCCCTGACCTCTTATGAGAGGAGCAGTAACCTGCATTTAGGACTGTATATGTGATCTTATTTGATTTACAAAAGGGTTTCTTCCACCACTTAAGATGTCTGAACAGCTAAGTGCAGGACACATGCCTGTAATGCGAGCTACTCAGGAAGTCAAAGAAGAAAGATTGCAAATCTGAAGCCAGCCTGGCCAATTTAATGAAACCTAGTGTGAAAGTAAGAGAAACTTTTAAAGGGTTGAGGGGGGCTAGAGAGATGGCTCAGCAGTGAAGAGCACCGGCTGCTCTTGCAGAGGACCTGGGTTTGAATCCCAGCTTTTGGATAGGCTTGTCCTCTGAATGACCAGCAACAGATGGCTGTCTTCTTCTCTAGCTCCCCCCTCACCCCCATGCTTACTTCAAACTAGTTGGACCCCAAGACTCTCTGTAGGAAGGGAGGGACAGAGGGAGACAATCATCCCTCCCACCCAATCAGTCAGCCTTAACTGCATGAGGGGGAGGGACTAAGGATAGACACAGAGGAAGAAGAAGGTGGTGCTTTGCCATCTTGGACAGGCAGCCACAAGTTCAGGATGCCATGACCCGGCTTAAATGTAGAGAAAAAAAAAACAGCCCAAGGGTGCTCATTCTTTGAAGTAGCCCCTCATCGCCATCATATGCTCTGTTAATAAGCCCAATAAATATTTTCAGTCCCTAAACTATAGTTTGGAGGAATATTTTCTCAATTTGTCATATGGACGGTGGGAGGAGGAAGCCAAGCATGTGCCTCCCAGCAGTAAATTCGACTTACACCAGCATCCACGTGGCTGCTAATAACTGTCTGTAACTCCACCCTCTCTGGCCTCCATGGGCACTGCATGACACAGGTGCATTTACAAACATGTAGGCATAATACTCATACACATAAAATACATTTTTTAAATAAAAAATAAAGGGGCTGAGGATGCAACTCAGCAAATAAGTACTTTCCTAGCATGCCTGAATCCTTAGTACTACAAAACCAAAGATCTAAACATTGGTCTAAATCCTACTACTTAGTCCCTAAGTATCTTCTAGGACACTGAGCTAAGGGTTACCTTCCCACTTGAGCTGTTCCCACAAACCACAGCAGCTCCAATGCACATACACTGATGGTGCCCCTGGTCAATGGAGACAAAGGTTCAAAGAAGCTAAGTCAGCAGCCAGGCAGGGCAAAGTGCAAAGCCCAAACACAGCAAACTGGCACCTATTCTCTGCAAGGCTCCACTACATCCCCATGACCAGTCTCCACAGGAGGAAGCAGAGTTTATCTATGATCTATAATAAAAGAAAGGAAGAATGTGGCTGCTTTCACAAGTAGGCTTTATCTGGTCTGGGAAGAAAAGTCAACAGCTGAATATCTGAACTGCTTAGGACACAACTTAGTATACTAGAGGTGAG
Source organism: Nannospalax galili (assembly GCF_000622305.1). Classification (NCBI taxonomy): domain Eukaryota; kingdom Metazoa; phylum Chordata; class Mammalia; order Rodentia; family Spalacidae; genus Nannospalax; species Nannospalax galili. The sequence goes on along the minus strand of NW_008346549.1, from coordinate 1,258,238 downwards.
AAATGCAGGGTCTGGGGCTCAGGAAAGCCATTTCAGAAGGATGTGAGATCTGATTCACATTTGTGTGATCACACCAATCATCTCTGGGCGACAACCTAGTGAGCCCAAACCACAGCATGAGCTGCCTAAGCACTGGACAAAGCACTTCATCTCTGTACTTTCGTTTAACCATGATACGTTCTTAAGACAAACCAGGCAGAAGTGAGGAGGTAGATAGGAGCAGGAGCAAAGAGAGAAATACCCTTCACTGAGGAGGGGCCTGAAGCATCCAGGTGGTGGAGAGCCCAGTGATCACAAGCCCAACCTTACTTAACCTTGTCTAGGGTGCTTGTGGCCTTGGTTCTCCCGACCCAGCATGCCCCCAAAGAGGATTCCTAACAACATCTGACAAATGTCACCTGGGTCTAGACACACTGAGGAGCCTGTGCTGATTTTTTGTCACCCGTATTTATATTACCCAAGTTAAGTCTCTTAGAAAATACTTACTCAGTTGATCGAGGGCTGAAGGTGGCATAATTACTGTGGAAAGAACATTTAAGCAGTATTAAAAAATAAAAAGGATACAACAAAGGCATGAATATTTTCTGATATATCTTTTAAAAGTTTTAAATAGTTTTAGGGTAGCCAGAATTATATGGCTTTTCATAAAAAATCTTATTTGGGGTTATTTATTTACTTTGAGGCTCTGAATAGCTCTCTGTCATCAATCTAATCATAATTAGCACCCTAACTCCCACCACCCATGTCCCAGAACAAGTGACATTGTTACTGTACTGCTAGTTAGTGTCTGGCACCCATGTGCAAAATAAGGGCTGGGGAAGACTATAGGTTTGCAGACTGAGGGCAGGAAAAGTGACTATTCAAAATAAAAACAAGCACATACTCTTCCCTCCTTTCTCCACATCTGACCTGTCATTAGGCCCTGCTAACATAGACACGGAGAAACAGCGGTACTGCGTGGAGAAGCGGTTCTGGAAGACCCGGGGAATCGGGTGGTCAAACATGTTGAAAGAGAACTAGAAGGAAGAGAGAGATGCTGTTATTAGAACAAAGGGGCTTTTTTCCCTTTCAAGATGAGGTCTCCTGCGTTCCCCAAGTTGGTCCTGAAGTCCTACACTCAAGAGATCCCTTGCCTCAGCCTCCTGCATAACTTGGACTACAGGTCAATGCCATGTATTAGCTCAAAGCTACATTTCTTCAGGCTAAATGTCAAATATTTCAATGTCATTAGTGCTGCTAAAAGCAGAATGAACTAAAATCTCAACCAGAATATTCTGACTTCCTAGGGAACATAATAAACCTCAGAACCTTTCTGTCTCACCTCTTAGGTCTAGGTTCCACTATTTGTAGACAGTACGACCTAGTCACCTCAGGCCTCCCCTTCACATCTTTCTGCACTACTATTCCCCATCCTCAAGATCAAGGCTGGACCTTCTGTACATGTCACAGAGACTCATTACTGACAGTCTCACCATCTCCTAACCTGCCACGCTCCTGCCTGGGCTTGTCACGCAACCTGCAGCCCTTTCTCTGTAATCCTTAATTTAGAAGATGGCTATTAACTGAAAAGCCTTCTCTTTTACTGAGTACCAGATGGCCACCAGACTCTGACCTGGGCTTTAAGGATCATCACTGTAGTGATATCACCTCTGCCCTGCCACCTGATGTTGAAGATAAAACTACATGTCTGAGAATTCTGAAGGCAAAAGCAGATAAGGGGACAGAGAGCTCCTAGGGATGTATGTTAAACCAGTGTTCAGGAGGAGACTCCCTGAAGACACATATGTGGCATCAGACACCTAAGCAGGAAACAAAAAGATACTCCAGGCAGTAGAAAGAACAGCTGCCCACATATGCACTCCTTTGCCTGGCTTTTAATTACCATCCTTTCCTTTCTCCAGCAAGCCTTCCTCCCTTGGCCCTGGTCAGATTAGTGCCTCTCCCATATGCTCACAGCACAGAACAGACAGGCACCCTGTGTTATACCACAATGTTTTCTCACACCAATAAGCATATATAGTACTAGTAAAAAGTCAAGACCCAGCTCTTAAGCTAGCAACTACACTTAGTGACATATTATCAATTTGGGGTCTTTTCAAGTATTTCCATATAAAATCTCTTTAAAATTTTTTTTTTAATTTTATGTATATGTTTTGCCTGTATGTATGTAAGTGTACCTGTGTTATGCAATGACTGGGGAGGCCAGAAGAAACTCAGATCCTCTGTAACTAAAGAGTTAGGGAGGGTTGTTAGCCTCTGTATGAGTGTTGAGACTGCTGTCCAGTGCCCCGCCCCCCTTTTGAGACAGGGTCTCATTATGTAGCTGTGGCTTGCCTAGAACTATGCAGACCAGGTTGGCCTCAAACTCACAGAGATCCACCTACCTCTGCCTCTGAAGTTGTGAGATTAAAGGCATATGCTACCACATTCAGCCTAAAATCTCATAATGGGCAAATATCTAAAAGAATTCAGAGCAGATCTCCTAGATTTTGCACATTCCTACTCTCTGCAGCATTATTACTATAGCTATAAAAGGGGGAGCAACCTAAACATCCATTGAGAGGTGACTGAACAAAATCAAAATGTAGTACATACATGTAATAGAATACTATTTGACCTTAAAAGGGAAGGATATCCTGTCACATGCTACAACAATCTAAAGAACATTACACAAAGTGAAATAAGACAGTTATAAAAGGGCTTAGACCTACTTATATGAGATACCTACAGTAATCAACTTCATAGAGTGTTTACTATGGACTGTGAGAAAGGAAAAATGGTGAATTGTCACTTCATGTAAATAAGAGTTTCATTTCTTCACTATAAAAAATGATTTGGGAGTGCTGGAGAGATGGCTCAGTGGTTAAGAGCACTAGCTAGCTGCTCTTCCAGAGGACCTGGGTTCCATTCCCAGCACCCATATGATGGCTGATAACCATTTGCAGCACCAGTTCTAGGGCATCCAACACCCTCTTCTGGCTTCCACAGGCACTGTACAACATGGGTACACATATACATGTAGGCAAAACACTCATACACATAAAATAAAAATAAATGATTTGGATATCTATTTCAAAACAATGTGAATACAGTTTTACTGGACTGTATACTTAAAAATAGTTGAAATAAAAAAATTCATGCACTTTTCACAATAAAAAAAAAATCTCACTATAGAAAGAATTTTTTTTGAGACAGGGTCTCACTATGTAGCCTTGGTTGACCTGGAGCTTGCTATGTAGACCAGGCTGGCCTCAGAGATCTACCTGCCATCTATTTCCCAAGTGCTGGAATTAAAGCCATACTTACAACAAGAATTTAACTTAATTCCAACATAATCACGAAGTGGACTGTATACTTAAAAATAGTTGAAATAAAAAAATTCATGCACTTTTCACAATAAAAAAAAAAATCTCACTATAGCAAGAATTTTTTTTGAGACAGGGTCTCACTATGTAGCCTTGGTTGACCTGGAGCTTGCTATGTAGACCAGGCTGGCCTCAGAGATCTACCTGCCATCTATTTCCCAAGTGCTGGAATTAAAGCCATACTTACAACAAGAATTTAACTTAATTCCAACATAATCACGAAGAAGGGAAGCCCCTACAGATAAAGTAGTTTAATAGTAATGCTAAAATTAGCAGGCTGAATTAGTTATCTTCCTAAAATGCAGGTGGAGGCCTGGAGGATAGCAATTGGTTAAGTGGTTGCCTTGTAAGCATGAGGACCAGCATTCAATACCCAGAACAAGTTTTGTTTTGTTTTTTAAAACAGGTAATGGGCATGTGGTGATATATACTTGTAATCCCCAAGCACTGGCCAGGTACAGACAGGCAGATCCCTGGGGCTTAGAGACCAGCCTAGCCTACTTAGTGAGTTCCAAATCAGTGAGAGATCAAGATCTTGGAGGCAGAGGCAAAAGGATCTTTATGAATTTGTTTACGTCTGGGGGGGGGGTGTTCCTGTTTTGTTTTGTTTTTTGAGACAGGGTCTCACTATGCTGCAGCCCTAGCTGGCTTGGAACTGACAGAGCCTGCCTCTACCTTCCAAGTGCTGGGATTAAAGGGGTGTACCACCTGCCCAGATCTCTGCAAGTTCAAGCCAGCCAAGGCTAGACTGAGACCCTGTCTCAAAACAAATACAAAAGCACTTTGCCCTCTGACTACATATACAAATGTGCACTTGAATACACACACCTATATCCACACCCACGGGGGTGGGGGGATGTTTAATAAATCTTAGATGGTTCTTCAGTGACTAGAACTATCTAGCACAGCATCTTTCTTTTTTCTGAGACTTAGTCTCCCTGTAGTCACAGTTAGCCCAAAACTTGCTATGTAGACCAGGCTGGCCTCAATCTCAGAGATCTAGCTGCCTCCCAAATGCTGGGATTAAAGATGTGGGCCACCATGCCTGGCTTTTTTTGTCTTTTTCTTTAAAGCACTAGAATTGTTTCACTCAGTCTTAGATGGATAACCCACAAAATCCTTCTGAATGATGGAAGCCAGAGGGGTATCCTCAAAGTTCCTTCCCCTAGCCAATCTAAGCCACTGCTTCTCTGAAACTTAAATGAAAACATACACAACATTCTTAGCGTGCCTCCAATTCATTCACTCATGAACTGACCTCCTGCCTTTCCTTGCTGCTCCTAACTGCACATGATTCAGTTTCTTTTAACACCTCAAAGCCCAGCACATGAAGCATTCAGTGTTGGTTACATGGGTGAACTGAGAAATGCGATTTAACAGTGACACACTCAGGAGTCCAGTGCGGTGGCACACGACTTTGATCCCAGCACTCAGGCCGCAGAGGCTGGGCAGATCTCTGAGTTCAAGCTCAGCCTGGTCTGCATAGGGAGTTCCAGGCCAGCCATTGTCTAAAACAAAACAAAACAAAAACCAACAAACAAAAAGGAGTGACGGTCTCAGGATAAAATCTAATAGTTACTCCTTGTTTTAAACAAAATAAACAAGTGACATGGAGGCGATGACTGCAGCGAGATGGATCTGACTTCAAAATCTCGCCGCCTCACTTTGTTACTTTAAGTAAACTAGCCCTGTAATTTTGGTTTTTTTCATGGTTAATACAATAACCATCTATGTCCCCGAGGGGCGGCAGGAATTAAAGAAAATAGGATGTGCTGAAGGATGGCAGGTGTTAAAGAAAAGCTGTGTAAACAGAAAGAAGCGCCTGAAAATACGTGGCCTTCCGTAAGGAGCACGAACTGCAAGGCTCAGGACTACATCCCCGATGTCTGTCCCCACGCCAAGAACTTCCAGTTAACTTTGTGTATGCAAACCTGTTGCGCGCAGAGCATTTAGAACTACCGACACCACAAGAGAAGGTTCCTTTCTACCCTCAAGTTCGGGGGTAGAGCAGACTACGTGAATCGCCAACACAACAGGAAAAGAGGCGTCTCGTAAGCACGGGTCCGACTAGCCCTAGAAGCGTCCGGGGCAGAGCCGGCCCGAGGAGGCCCGGGTGACTCGGCATCTCGACAGCCACCCCGGCCCGACCCGGACCACGACGCCCGGCTGGAGCTCCAGCCTCATCCCAGCTCCCGACCCCGGCCCAGCTCACCATGATGGACAACGCTTCGTAAACGCCGCTTCTCTCCGCGAACCTTACAGCCGAAATCCAGGGATACCAATCTACACAACCGCACCGCCTCACGGAAACCCAGACCTCGCGAGAACGTCACCGGAAGTGACCTGCCTGCGAGCAGGGGGAGGTCGCCGAAGTCCGGCATCTGTTGCAAAAGGCAGAAAGCCACGTAAAGGCTCTGATGACTAAAATTTATTGAAAACAAGCATTGAAATACAGCCTAATAGGTTATTTCACAGTATAGAGATTATTTATAATGTTTTGATAGTATTCCTCTCCAAACAAACTTGGTAGGACCCATTTTTGTTACTGACTACAATACCCAGAATGCAGCTAGAGCTTCCTGGCCTGCGCCTCCAACATCATGGACTCTGGCGGAAGTAAGCTGCGCATCAGCCTTCTAACTCGACGAAGAGTTTATTGAAAACATAATTTTTGCTCTCAATCGATATATGACTGAATTTGCTTTATAGTTAAGAGTGTTTTTTTCTGACCATCCCAGAGTGAGCTAGTGGACATCTCTTCCCTAAGTAAAGATGTCCGCCGAGCGTAGGGGTTTCTGGGTAAATGGAAGTTGGCGTTGAAGGGAGCCGCAGATTTTTCACCTTGACTCCAGAAAAGATGCTTCGGGGGGAGGAGGGGGGACCTATTCCAGCTGCGAATGACAGAGCTTTATTGGCCGCCCTCAATATGACCCAATCAGAAAGGAGGCAAGACTAGGAACTATTGGTTGCTGGCTTGGGCCAATCGGAAGAGCGGTGATTTGGCGGGAGTCTTGACCGCTCCTGGGGATACCGGTGTTCACCTCCAGCTCCTGGTGTCCAGCCGCCGTTGCTATGTTCGTGTCCGATTTCCGCAGGGAGTTCTACGAGTTGGTCCAGAGCCAGGTGACTCCCAGCCCAGAATCCGGGTCCAGCTGTATCTGAGGGAAAGGGGTGACGGCGCCAGTCGGTGGGTGGGCCAGGAGGACGGGGAGCGGCAGGATTGGACTTGCTGCTCCAGCTTGTCCGTCTGACCTTTTCCTACAGAGGGTCCTCCTCTTTGTGGCCTCGGACGTTGATGCTTTGTGTGCTTGCAAGATCCTTCAGGTGAGCTCTACGGGCCCTAGAGAGCGCAAGGCCTGGGCGAGAACGGTGGGAACTGGGTGGGCCCCAGCCGGAGGTGGGGCGCAGGATGGGCGGAGCCTGTGGGAGCCCTGGCGGAGCTGGTGACGGCTGGGGTCTCGGAGGGACAGCACTGCCCTGCACTGTATTGGGGCTAGAAAAGGACAGTGCAAATAGCGAGACAAGTAGTATTTCTACAGTAACTCAAGTGGGGTGATTTTACTTCTGAACTCTTTGAACTTGTAGTGGCTTCTCAAAAGTGGAGTTTGGGTTGGTTTGGGTTGGTTTGGGGTTCTTGAGACAGGGTCTCACTGAGTAGCTCTGATGGGCCTGGAACTCGCTCTGTAGACCAGGCTGGCCTGGAACTCAGGCATCTGCCTGTTGGGAAAGAACTCTGATAACTGGGAGTAGTGTCGTAGTCAGGGCTTGAAATACAGCAGCTCCTGGGGTATAGTTTGGTTTTGAATATTATAGAGTGGTTTTTATATTGAGCTAGGGTCAGGAATTTTTCAGAACCCCCGGTGTTAAGATTAGCTTTTCTCTCGGTGTTTACTTTGGCAAAGTCAACCAAATTGACACATCTGTACACTGAACACTCGCACGGCTACCTATTGCTACTCTTTAAAAAAATATTGTTTTTTATTTTCATTTTATGTGTATGAGTGTATTGCCTGCTTCTGTGTGAGTGCACTCATGTTGTGCAGTGCCGCAGAGGTCATTGGATTCCCCTGGAACTGGAGTTAAGGACAGTTGGTAGCTGCCATATGGGTGCTGGGAAACAAACCCCCAGGCCCTCTACAAGAGCAGTCAGAGCTCTTAATTACTGAGCCATCTCCCCCCACACTCGTTACCACTCAGGACTTTTGTCTGTCAACTCACTTTGTTTCTGGTGTACTTCAAGGTGAATTGTGGATATCCTATATAGGAGTGGCTCTCACAGTACTTTCTCTCCAGGCCCTGTTTCAGTGTGACCACGTGCAGTACACACTCATTCCAGTTTCTGGGTGGCAAGAACTTGAAACTGCATATCTTGAGCATAAAGAACAGGTATGAGATACAAATTTTAGAATGAATTGGCTTATCTACTCAGCTGCAATTTCTTAGTATTTAACATTCTTTCTAGTTCCAAAATAGGTGAAGTGTGTTTCAGAGTATCAGTTTCGTTAGGCTTCAAAGTCATGGAGACAGAATCAAGAAAAGACTGCCAAGTGTGCGAATCCTTGCCTGTAGTTCCATACCCAAGAGGCTGAGACTAGAGAATCACCTATTTGATGCAAGGCTGGATTACATAGTGAATTTGAGGCCACTCTTGGCACATGACAAGACCCAGTCTCTAAAAAAAAGAAAAAGAAAAAAAAAAGTGGCACCTAATATGAACTCACTAATGTTAATAGAGCACACCACTAATTTATGTTATTTCCCCAGGAAAATGCAGTCCAGTTTCCAACTGAAATATAGGAACCTGTATTCTCCCTTTGGAATTTAGATAGTAGAGGCCAAAACTCCTAACCTTTACATGGAGCCCAAATGAGAAATGAGACATTGTGAGCCCATGGGTAGTGGCTGGGGCATGTTAAGGGGGTCTCTGAAGTCCCTGGCCACTTCTAGAATGTTTTGGCAGAGATGAATCCTCCCTTCAAGTTTATTCATAGCTTGAAGGACCTGTACCAGTTGGATTTTTTTTTTTCCCAGTGTTGTGAGACAGTATCTTATGCAATGGCCCAGGCTGACCTTGAATTCATGGGAAATCCTCCTGGCTAAGCCTCTGAAGTGTTGTGATTATAGGTATCAGCTGGCACACCCAGCCAAGTTGGTATTACTAAGGAAAGGTTTTGCTATAGTGATAGTGTGTTAAAGGACTTATCATTGAGATGCCCATAAAGCATGGGCTGACCAGGATTTCCTACAAACCTAAACCTGTACAATGCTGTTAACTGTATATATAGTTCACCAATATTTAGAGAGACTTCGTTATATGTATGAAGTCTTGGTCTGTTCTTCGTTAGCTATTTGATGCTGTGTACGAGTCTTGGGTTTACTGAGCCTCAGCATGTTCTTTAGGAAGCAAGAAGAGCCCCAGAGCCCATCTCACAGTGTCATCTTGGAAAAGAAATAGCCAAGCCAGCTGTGGACAGTTTTCAGACCTCCTTGCCATTCCCTCTGGGCCTTGCCATATGTGACTGACAGTGCTTCAGTGGGAATGTAGAGGCGGAAAGTGCTGAAGGCAAGGCCTCCTTGATACAGTTCATTTCCAATGTCTCCCTTCTTGTTTCAGTTCTCCTATTTTATCCTCATAAACTGTGGAGCTAATGTAGATCTGTTGGATATCCTTCAACCTGATGAAGACAGTATATTTTTTGTGTGTGATACCCACAGGCCAGTCAACGTTGTGAATGTGTACAATGATAACCAGGTACCTAGGCCATGGGGACTCCCTTTGTATGTGCCTTCCCTTAACCAGTCTGTGTACCTTTTATGCTGTCGACAATATTGCACAGGTCTCTTTTGCAAGGTGTGTTTCCAGTACCCCTGTGGGATTGGGGCTATCTTCAATACAAGAACCTAGTCTTGCCTATCTTTGGTGAGAGTTAGAATATTTTAGCCTAAAATGGCTCTACTACACTTATTCTGAACCTCTGAGCATTAACATACAACCTAGCACAGACCAACCATCCAAGCATTCTGTGACTTGATTTCCTACCATAAGGCATCAGACCCTAAAATCCTCATAGGAAGAACTCAAGAGAAATCAGCCTGGAATCGCTGTTAGAGACAGACGTTATATTCACTTTGGGGTTCACATCTGTCTTGTTCATTTTGGGTCACTCTAGGAAAATTCCTGAGACTGGGTACCTTATAGATGAAAGTTACATTTAGCTCACTATTTTGGATATTCAGGAGTATGGTGTAAACATCTGCTCTATTCTGGTGAGACCCCATGGTAGATGGTATCCCAATACAGAAGTGTGTGGGAGAGTGAGAAAGGTTCCTGGTAAGACAAGAAGCAGCAGAACAAGCCATGGGAGCTTTGTAACATCTCATGCTGGTAAGAATTAATCTTCTCCTAAGAGATCCAACCTGCTTCTGAGAGGCAGCATTTTTCCATTAGTGAGGGCAGACCCCCTGTTGACCTAATCACCTTCCACTAGACCCACCTCTTAATCGCTCCACACCCCCAACACCCCACACCAGGAACCAAGCTTCCAGCACATGAATCTGGGAGATAAACCATACCCAACCACAGTAGCATTTTCACATCCTCTATCAAATGCCAAGTGGTGGGACTTTTTCTTTAATGTGTAGAATAAGAGGGAACTGTCTGACCAGAATTAAAGTAGGCTGTAGGTGGTTTTCAAAAACTTGTTTTCGGGGCTGGAGAGATGGCTCAGTGGTTAAGAACACTGGTTGGTCTTGCAGAAGACCCAGGTTCAAATCCCAGTACCCACATGGCAGCTAACAACTGTCCATAACTCCAGTCCCAGGGGATCTAACAGCCTCTTCTGACCTCTGCAGGCACTGTATGACACAGGTGCACTTACCTACATGCCAGCAATACATGCATGCACATAAAATAAAAAAAATAATTTTTTTTAAGTTTTTTTAAAAAAAAACTTGTTTTCACATCTTCATAATTTCTATGTACATGTGGGCCAACTAGTGCCTTACTGAGTAGCACTGAGAGGCCTAGAGCACTCCTTAGACGGGTGCTGCTTGTGTGTGCAGAAAACTTATGAGCCAGCTAATTAAGAAAAGGTACAATTCTACAGAAGTAAAGCGTCTTGGTGAATGGTGTCCTGGCAAGAAAAGAAGAAAATCTTGATTGCCTTTTGTTTTATAACATAGATCAAATTACTCATTAAACAAGATGATGACCTTGAAGTTCCTGCCTATGACGACATCTTTAGGGATGAAGCAGAGGATGAAGATCTCTCAGGAAGTGACAATGATGGTTCAGAGCCTTCTGAGAAGCGCACACGGTTAGAAGAGGTGTGTTTGGGTGAATGTGTCATTCTGGAGGAACTGAGGCCCAGAAGACAGAAATCAGAACTTTCTGGGCCCAGGCACAGCTAGGGACACCAGGCAGTGAAAAGTGGAGGAGTTAGCAGGTGTGGGTACTGTTCCTGGGTTCTATCCCCTGTCTTTGTGGCCTAAGGCAGATTACTGGAGTTATCAGAACTGTAGCTTCCTTATCTGTACAGTAGGATGCTGTCAAAAGAAATGAAATTTAGGGCAGCTTGGCTCTACAGCTAAGTAGCAAACTTTTTTTTTTAATGACAGAGAAACATTACACAGCAAAATGTCCACTTCCCTTACAGTGCTGCTCATTGCAAAGTCACCAGAAGGAACCCTGTAAGTCTGTGACCTGTTGGCCAGGCCCAGTCCGGTATAGATACTCTAGGGAAAGCATCTTTGGTGATCTGAGATTGCTCGAAGCAGAATAGCAGTTAGGATATGACTGTCCCTCTAGTGTGGACAGCCACATTTTCTTCTAGAGTTGAGCATTACTGTTGAGGGAGCCATTGCCCTGTGACTCCTGATCCTTGATGCACAGTTAGAATTTGCTTCTGGGGATATCTTAGGGTTTCCCCTTCTTACTTGGCCTGATGTTTCCAAGAAATGTGCTTTGATGGAACCCTTTCTGGCAGTATTGGGACATTCAAGGCAAGCTTTGTCTGACATAGGTCCGTGTCCTTCAAGTCTAAGTGGACTGTTCTCTCCTGGCCTTCTCACCTTCATCTGTCTTTCATGAAAGCTCCAGGTGGTCTCATGGGCCACCTCTTGGACCCATTTTTAGGTCCTTCATCTTGCCCATCTCTTCATCTGTTTGTTTACTTTCTGACAGGTTTTGGGGGTTTTTTTCTTATGCAAAGCATAATTTTTCCCTGACTCTTTTGTGTTATTATTAAGACAGGATCTTCCAGTAAAACCCAGACTGGCCTCAAATTGAGTTGCCTCAGCCTCTCGAATGGTGGGATTGCAGGTCTGCACTTTCTATTGTTACTTTTTCTTTTTGCTCAAGTGTTTAGGAGTTTATGTGTCTTGATTTGTATTTCTTGGGTTTATTCTATATGCATTTCATTCACCTTTTGAGTCTAGCTTTATTGGTGGGGATTGTTATTGGGGTTTTTTTGTTGTTCTTGGGTTTTGTTTTTTGCTGTTGTTTTGCGGCAGAGTCTCATACAGACCAGACACTTGACCTGTAATACCAAGGAGAGTGTCTCTTTACCCTTGACAGTGAATGTCCAAGAACCCTGCTTTGCCTCTTGATACCCTCCAGCAGGGAGGGAGAAGGGTCTTCACCTCAAACTTACTATATAACCAAGGATGTCCTTGAACTTCTGATCCTCCTGACTCTACCTCCTAAGTGCTGGAATTATAGGCATGTAGTACCATGCCTAGTTTTACACCGTGCTGGAAATCAAACCCAGGGTCATGCATGCTCCCTAGGTAAGCACTCTGCCAACTGAACTACATCTCTAGCTAAATTTATGTGTTTGTCAAATTTTCATACATTACGTCTTCAGATATCTATTTGAGCTATTCTCTTATCTTCTCTCCTCTGGGACACAAAAATCATGTTAGATTTTTTTTGTTTTTTTTGTTTGGTTTTTTTGGGTTTTTTAAAATTTTATGTGCTTGAGTGTTGTACACCATGCATGTGCAATGTCCATGGAGGCCAGAAGAGGGCATCAGATCCCCTGGAACTGGAATTGCTGACAGTCATTAGCCACCATGTACTGGGAATTGAACCCCAGGTGGGTTTTTTTTTTTTTGGTCTTTTTGAGACAGGGTCTCCCTGTAGCCTCAGCTGGCCTGGAGCTCACTATGTAGACCAGGCTGGCCTCAATCTCACAGAGATCCTCCTGAGTGCTAAGATTAATCTTTATGATTGCTTTAAAACCTGTCAGATACTGTGTTGGCATCGACGAACAGCCATTTTTTATAGTGTTGGTATGACGAATGAGTTTCGAGTGAAGCCTAAACATTTGAGGGTTCTGATACTCTTGGTCCTGCTTAAAACTTCAGCTTTAACTGACTTTCCCTGACACTCTTGCGTCATGTAGGAATGGGAGGCACCGGGAAGAGAGAATTCAGGCTTCACACTTGACCTATAATACCAAGGAGAGTGTCTCTTTACCCTTGACAGTGAAGGTCCAAGAACCCTGCTTCGCCCCTTGACACCCTCCAGCAGGGAGGGAGAAGGGTCTTCACTAGTGGCAGATGAGGGCAGAAGTCCCAGCCAGACTACCATCAAGGCAGGTGTGGGGGTGGCAGTTTCTGAGTTCTCTTTGTCTCCCCTAACATTCTCTGGCAGGAAGATTGAGAGGGTTCTTAGTACAACTTTATGAGGGTAGGAATCTGGGACAGATGGAGGGGGATGGTATTGACTGGAGGAGAGTGATTATGTATAGGTGTTCTGTTTATAAGGCTGCCTCCTGGTCCTTTGATCTTTATTTTGTTTTGTTTATTGAGACAGAGTTTCATGTAACCAGACTGGCTTGGAACTCACTGTGTAGTCAAGGATGGCCTAATCCTAATCCTCCTGCCTTCACCTCCTGAGTGCTGGGATCACAGACGTGCCACCACTTCTAGTTGTATGCAGTGCTGGGCTTCAAGCCCAGGGCTTTGTCCCTACTGTGCCATCATTACCAGCTAAGCCACATTGCCAGCCAATGGGCTGGTTTTGTTGGGGATTTTTGTTCTGTTCCTTTTGGTGTTCCCAAGTTGGCAGCTTCTTAGGCTCTAAGTCTGGGATCTATGAGCCAAAAGGAAACCAGGTCACATACATCATGCTGTCCTAAATCCCAGAGTCTCTAACAGCTATATCTTCTTTCTCTACTTCATTTCCATAATGTACAAGAGTTTTAGATATATCCAGCAGACATATTGGGAAACATACTTCCACTCCCTCTTCCTGGAAGAAGTCTTGAGACCATACGTTTTTTAAATCACCAGTGCCTCATGCTTTTGTGATAAATATTAAATAAGATTAGAGTCATTGCTAACACATTGACAAGTTAAGAAATGCAACTCTTGTTGTCTGACAAGTAGTATGGGATATCCTGGATGGGCTCCATAGTGTTTTGAGTGCTGGACATGCAGGGTGACTAGACAACTGCATGTATATAGTAGGGAGTACATGCCAGGAAAGCCCTTGCTCTTCTGTACATGGATGGTGTCTGCCAAATTCTGGAGGCCAAGTATACCTTTCAGGGCACAGGCCATGCTTGGGGAATGGACACAACCCACATCTCCGTGAGTGCTCCAAGCCTAAGGGCTTCTTCCAAACCTCAACCTTTTGTTTTCTTTGTCACTGTCTCAGGAAATAGTGGAACAGACCATGAAGAGGAGGCAGAGGAGAGAGTGGGAGGCCCGCAGGTGAGTGTGCCCTGAGCAGCTCTGCAGTGCAGGACCGAGCTTCCTGGGCTCTGTGGAATCTTGATACTTTTCATGTTTCCTGGATGCCATATATAAGGGGAAATTCCTTTAGTTAAGAATCTCAACCACTCTGGAGTGAGTATGTGGCCACTGCCTCAAAAACCAGCCTTGGGGCTGGAGAAATGGCTCAGCAGTTAAGAGCGTTGACTGCTCTTGCAGAAGACCCGGGTTCGATTCTCAGGACCCACATGGCGGCTACGAAGCATCCTTAACTCCAGTTCCAAGGGAATCCGAAGCCCTCTTCTGACCTCTGCAGAATTGCACGACATGGGTGCACTCACATACATGCAGGCAGTACACTCATACACATAAAAAAATAATAATAAATAAAACATTTTTAAGAAAATCAAAATAACCAAAACCAGCCTTTATCTCCCTGTGTATTGTCCACCAGTCCCTAGAATGACAAGACAGGCCCAACAGTCTCCCAAATCCAAGCCCTCTGTTAGAGATGATGGCCCCTGTCTGTTTACATTTACCAGATTTTTTTTTCAGATGTAGATACTTTGTAAAACTCATAGACATATGAACAGAAACTAAGTTATCCATAATTCCTCCTGTTGCTCACTTAAAAAAAAAAATACCTGAAGTACTTTAAAAATGAAAATGCTAGAACAGTTTCTCTGGCTTGAAGTGAGTGAGCAGCAGTGTGTTTGAACTGGGCAAGCACACCCATGTCATGCAATGCTCACAGTGTTCAGAAGACGGCCCTGGATCCCCTGGAACTGGTGTTATGGGCCATTAGCCACCATGCACTGCTGGGAATTGAACATGGGTCCTCTGCAAGAGCAGCCAGTACTCTTAACTGCTGAGCCATCTCTCCAGTCCCAGGTACCACTTTTTTTATACTTCTGAACAGTCTTTTTAAAACTGCTTGATGTTTAACTAACAATCCCCTGCCTCTTAGATTTATTTGTCTATGTATTTATTTATTTTGGGTCTTTTTAAGACAGGATCTCCCTATAGCCCCAGCTGTCCTGGAGTTTTCTTTGTAGACCAGGCTGATCTCAAACTCACTGAGGGCCACCTGCCTCTGCCTCCCAAGTGCTGGGATTAAAGGCATGCACCACCACACCTAACATTATTTATTTTTATTTATGCGTATTTTGCCTGGATGTATGTAAGTGCATCAAATACATGCAGTGCCTGAAGAGTCCAGAGGAGGGCATCAGATCCCCTTGAAACTGGAATTACAGACTGTAGGAAACTGCCATGTGGGTGCTGGAAACTGAACCTGGGTCCTCTGCAAGTGCAGTGAGTGCTCTTAACTGCTGAGCCATATCACCAGCCCCCAATTCTCCCTTTAAAATATAAATCTTTTGTTTTTTATTAATATATTACTGTACATATTTATGAGGTCCAGTGTGATAGTTCCATATGCATACATCTTCTGAGTTCAATCCCAAATGGTAAAGGAATTTTTCATTCCCTTTTTTTTTCCCTGTTTTTGTTTGTTATGTTTCATTTGGGTGTGGGTAAAGGTGTGTGGTGGACATGGATGTGACTGTGTACAATGTACATGGTATGGAGGCCAGACATCAACCTTGAATGTTTTTCTTGATTGCTCTCCACCCTATATTTTTGAGGCAGGGTCTCTCACTGAACCTGGAGCTCATTGATTTGACCAAACTGGTTGGCCACTGATCTCCAGGGATCTACCTGTCTCTGCCTCCTCCCTTTCAACCCCAGTGTTGGGGTTACAGATGCATACTGCACTCGGCTTTTTATGTAGGTGCTGAGGAAACTCAGGTCCTCATGCTTGCATAACAAAGCATAACAAAGCACTCTTTATCAATTCAGCCATCTTACCAACTTTTTTTTTTTTTTTTTTTTCGAAAATAACTTTCTTTTTAACAAAGCTGGGCTGCCTCAAACTTCCTCTCAACTGCGGGGATTACACGTTGGAAAACTCTATCAGATCATTTCTGCTCCAACAGCTGAGCATCCCCCAGAGCACTGTGCCAGGTTCCAGCAGCTAATAATTAGTCGTTACAATAAAAACTACCATTTATTGGCCTTCCACCTTTTTTTTTTTTTTTTTTTGAGACAATACCTTGCTATATACCAAGGCTGGCCTGCCTCAACCTTCCTCTCAGTGGTGGGATTACCCTCGCAGTTTAAGCAGTGCTGTACCACTCTTATTAACTGAACATATCCCTGCTGTTATACACATGTACAACACCATGTCTGGCCCTTCTCTTCTTTTTCAACTATAGATTACTTCTAGAATTTTACCATTATAAGTAAATCTACAATTAATAGCTTGTGTGCACGATGAGTCTGTCTTCCTTGTCTTTTGAATTGCTTTGCGATAAAAGGCAGAATTTGAGACCATGCCCAGTGCTCCACGTGCACATTCTGCTAAAGAGTCACTAAGTGAAAACAAATGGTACCATGATTTCATCTGCATTTCCTGGAGACTGAAGGTTTAGCCTTTTTCCAAATGTTTGCCTTCCTGTCCTGCAAGACCCACGTTTTGTGTTGTTACAGAAGAGACATCCTCTTCGACTACGAGCAGTACGAATATTATGGGACATCGGTAAGTAAGAATAGAGCTGACTCAGCAGAAGTTCTGTCTCTAGGGGTCAGTGTCCTAAAACATAAGAGCAAAGGATTTTCAGACAAAAACCTGGCTTCAGAGTTGTTGTTACTCCCCACTGTGCCTTTGGGCAGTAGTACAGCTTCTTAGCTGCCAACTCCTCTGTAAAATGAAGAGAATATGGTTGGATCTAAATTTATGTTGGTTTGGCTTTAACCGTATGATGGTGTAAAAAGTTATATGTGCTCAGTGGAAGCCAAAGAAGCCCAAATATTTTTGGGACCAGGACCTATTATACTGCCCAGTCTGTCATTGAATTTCTGGTTTCAAGTGATCCTCCTGCCTTTTCTTGAGTAGCTGAGACTACAGTTATATACCACCATGCCTGCCAAATTTAATTTAAGATCATAACTGGACTCTTTCTGCTTCCTGACCATGATGTGAGCTGCTTTCCTTTGCCATTCCCTTCCCATCATAATGGACTCAAATCTTGAAAACCATGAGCCAAAATAAATTTTTCCTCCGTTTTTTTTGTTGTCGTTTTTTTTTTAAAGAAAAAGTTTAACCATAATTTGCTTCTTTTTTTTTTCTTGTTTTTGTTGAAGATCAAACCTAGGACATCAAGCATGCTGGATATCCCAACAATGAGCCACACCCCAATAATAATTTAATAATTTTTAATCCTAGAATCAAAGTGTCTCTGTCCTTCATGTTTTGAATTTTGAACTTTTTCTGTGCTGACAATGCTCCCTGATGATGCTGGGCAGCCCTAGTGGCCAGAAGTAGACAGTCAGGAGATCACTGAGTAAGCAGCATACACTCTACAGGGTACTGTGTCGAGAAGCTAAAGTGTGGGTAGGTTAGATGTTTTGTTTTGCAATGCTAGGTATCAAAGCCAGGGCCTCTCATGTGTGGGGCAAGCACTCTACTACTGAGCTATATCCCAGCCCACACATTTTTGACTTAGGATATTTGCACTTTCTGATGAGCTTATTGATAATGAATGACCCACCATTAGTAACCCAAGGAGCATCTGTAAGCATTTCTTCTGAGTCAGTTGTTCGGGTGGTCTCTGCTACCACGTAGCTGATCCAAGAACAGCAATTATTTTTGCTCATCATCAAAAATACAGATGAAGCACTAGAGTGGTGGCTCAGTGAGAGAGGGCACTACATGGCAACTCCGGTTCCAGGGGATCTGACGCTCTCTTCTGGTCCCTGGCATTTATGCATGAGTACACTTACATACCTGCAGGCAAAACATTCGTACACATAAAACTTTAAAAATACAGATTAAATCATTAATCTCTGCAAGAAGATTAAACACTAAATTTACAGTGGCAAATCTGGGTTTGGTTTTGATTTTGTTTATTTTACTTTTATTTATTTGTTTTGCCTTTGTGTGGATAAGTGCACCTTTGCCTGCAATGCCCATAGAGACCAGAAGAGGGGGTTGAGAGAGAAAGCACCAAGTCCTAATTACTAGACCAACAGGGAGTGGTCAGAAGAGGGGGTCGAATCCCTTGGAACTAGAGTTACCGACGGTTGTTAGTTGCCATGTGGGTATTGGGAACTGAACCCAGGTCCTCTGTAAGAACAGCCAGTGCTCTTAACTGTGAGCCTGCATAGTGCTATGCCTGGACTGCCTCCTGGGTCACACTTTTTGCCATTCATTTGCTACGTGCTAAACACAGATGAAATTGACTTTAGATAGCAGAGGAGAACATGCAAGTCATTGGATTTATGCTATCTTCCTCCCCTTGGTCTGATGTGAGCTTTTTCATCACATGCTGGAGCACAGCCCAAGTGCTCCACTCTGCAGGACTTGACTGGGCCTGCTGGCTCAGAACTGGCCCCACTCTGTGGCCCATTCTGTGAACTCAGCTGCTTTTAACTTCAGGCTTCTCTCCTCCCTTGCAGTCAGCCATGGTGATATTTGACCTGGCATGGATGATGTCAAAGGACCTGAATGACATGCTATGGTATGTAGCATGCACACACACACACACACACACACACACACACACACACACCCATGACATTGTGTTGTGAGTCCTACCACTAGCCAAGATCAGTGCCACATGGACAATGTCATGCCCCCATCAGCAATGTCAGGCACAGCCCCTCTCTGGGACTGTTTATAACCCTGGTCTTCCTAAGGACCTGGGAGTGAACAGTGGGGCTCCACTGATGCTCCTGTCCTTCCACCCCTGATGCTTAGCCTTATGCCCAGTAAATACACGAAGCTGAAAGAATATGATATTTGAATGAGATAGCTATTACTGAGCATCCTTGCTGCCCTGATACTGCTGTAATTCAGTACAGAAATTGTCCCTGCCTATCATATCTCTGTCCAGACTGCCAACAGGGCCCTGAGCATGCAGAATAATAGGCCTAATGGTCACTATTAACTTGGTTTGATCAGGAAACAAACTCCAGTCTTTGTGAGAAAAATGTAGGTCTAGCCTGGCTCCACCTCCTTCCTTTTGCTACTGGTGGTGTCTTTCAGACCCAGGTATAGTTTATGTCTTCCCAACCACTGCTCTGGAACTGGGAGCCTGGCTTTATATTTCAGCATATTAAGGAAAACCTAGCCTAGGGTATCTCTGTTTCTTTAGATGGAGGGAACAAGTTTAAAATGTCATCACAGTAGAAAAGAAGGTCCAGGGTGATTATTTGCAGATCCCAGGCAGGGAGGACACTGGGTTGGGAGGCCATGCTAACAGGACTCTCCTAGGAGTGTTGAGGGTGGGCTGTCCTTCATGTCACCTGACTCCACAGTATGTGCCTCACCAAGCTGGAACTGCCTATAGCTCACTCCATCTTTTCCTTTCCAGGTGGGCCATCGTTGGACTGACAGACCAGTGGGTACACGACAAGATCACTCAGTAAGGGTGATGTCCTCAGTTTTGGGGTCAGCCCTGTGCTGTATGCATGTGGCAGCCCCTGAGTTTGCAACCAGGAGGTGGGAGGCAGTGTCAATGACACTCCTTTGGAGAAGGGCCCTTCAGCACCAGGTCCCTGCCCTTGCTTGTGGCCTAGCTTGGCCCCTATCACCCTGAAAAATCAATGGTGGGTGGGAGGAGAGGCTCTATCTGTCTTCATTCTGAGGCCTAGAGGCAGGTGCTGAGATGTAGCCCATGTTTGGTAGAGGGATGGATGTGTACAGGGAAGTGGGGAGGGGAAATGAGAGCCCTGGGGTCCTGTCAGGAAGTATGGGTTTGATCATAAGGCAGGCAAAGACTAGAGGACTTTAAAGAAGACTGACATAAAGCAAAGTCTGACCTTCTGTGACTATAGCAGGCTCCCCTTCTATTGAATTCTGAACTGAAAGAATGCCCCAGAATGTAGGCACTGGGAACAGGGCAGAGCCTTGAACAGACAAGGTAGTATCTCATCCCCTTCTCCATGAGGCAACTCAACCTCTGGTTATCAAGTGGGACATGTAAGATAACTGACAGAGACCCTCTCTAGGGGACCCACACTCTCCCTAAGCATTGCCTTCAATTTTCACCTGATTCCTTGTATAGTTTGCAGAAGCCCTGCACCCCTATGTGTAGGGCCTTGCTGAGTAGCCAAGGGAGTTTAAAGAGCTCAAACTCAGACCTGGTACTGCTGCCCTGGACTGCCACATTGGCCCAGCCTACAGCTTTGGCACACTTCAGTCCCTTCCCTGTTAAGGATGGGGGTGGGGGCTGGCTGGATGGAGAGATGGCTCAGCAATAAGAGCACTTGCTGCTCTTGCAGAAGACCAGAGTTCACTTCTCAGCACCTATGTCAGGAGGCTCACAACCCCCTGTAATTCCAGCCCCAGGGGATCTGACACCCTCTTCTGACTGCATAGGCACCCATGCTAATATATACATACCTACACACACAAAAAAAAATTTTTTTTAAAGGATGGAATAGGGTAAACACATGAGTAACGTAGACTCTAGAAACGTGCATTCATCACTAGGAACTGGCCCTGCTCTTTGGCCTCAGGTGAGGCCCTATTGTCAGCATCCTGTTGGTGTCCCATTGGAACCTGGAGTAGGTGGAACCTGGAGTTGGGTCTGGCTACCCTCTCTGCACTTGTTGACAGTTCCTGTGCAGGTCTATACTTTCAGTGTAGTTTCCTGTCATGGGGTCTACTTAATTGGGCTAGTGAGTGACTGGCCTCTGAAGTGATAGTCTCAAAAGGTGTCAGAAAACCTAAAGATGGGGCTGGAGAGATGGCTCAGCAGTTAAGAACACTGGCTGCTCTTGCAGAAGAGCTGGGTTCAAATCCAAGCACCCACATGGCAGCTAACAACTGTCCATAATTCCAGTTCCAAGGGATCCAACAGCCTCTTCTGTCCTCTGTGGACATTGCACAACATGGGTGTACTTACCTACATGTAGGCCATACACACATACACAGAAAATAAAAATAATAAGTAAAATATTTATTTAAAAAAACCTAAAGATGAGACGTGGCCTGGCCATGGCCTCCTTACCCAGCTCTCTGCTGTCACTCCCTGGCTGTCCTGTGTCTACCTAGAGAAGCTTCCTCAGTCCTCATATAGGGCTTCTTGGTGGGCAGGCCCCTGAGTTTGGGGGCAGGAGCTGATCCAGCCTTCTGTGCTTTCTTTCAGAATGAAGTACGTGACTGATATTGGCATCCTTCAGCGCCATGTGTCCCGACACAACCACCGAAATGAGGCTAAGGAGAACATGCTCTCTGTGGACTGCACTCGGATCTCCTTTGAGTATGAGTATCTTTGTAACTCAGGCCCTTGGGGTGCAGGTAGCACCCCTGCCTCCAGAGTGTTGCTCGGCAGGTGCTTTCTGCTCAGTCACCATGTGGGTAGGGCTGCTCATGTCCTCCAGCTTATGGCATATTTATATTTACTGGCCACAGACTGTGCCTGGGCAACGAGTGGAACTGCTGAGAGCTGACACAGCATGGACAGCAGTCCCTGGGGCCCTGGAATTACAAAGGAGGGGCATTAGTGAGGACAAGAGACCAAGTACATAGTGGAGGGGTGGCAAGGTACCAGTAAGACTCAGCAACTCGCAGAGTTGGCCTGAGTCCTGTAGAGGGGAGGCCTGTGGTAGGGGACCACATACACAAGGGGCTATAAGTGATGAAGGGCAAATTCAAGAGGTTAAGAAGAGGGTCTTTGAGGATGGAGAGTGGTGGACTGGGCTAGATAGACAGGGAGCTGTAGAACAAGATGGCAGCCTGAGCTGCTAGCTCTGCCTCCCATGGTGTGGGGCTGTGACCACAGTAGGGGACTCTGTGGAACCCTGCATCTCAGTCTGTCAAAGGGAGATAATGGTGCATGCCTACAACCTCAGATGCTCCCTACATGAGTCAGCTCTATGGTCACTCTTGCTCAGGCAATCCCCAACATAGGTGTGCAGGCAGGCTCCCGCAAAGGGGGCCCCAAAGCAGGGCCATCTGCTAAGAATTGTGGACAGTGCTATGCCACACCAAGGTTGTGAGTCACTGTGTAGCTCCAGGTAGATAGTGGACAGAGGGTACCCTATGTTCTCCTTGACCTTGGGCCCAGCCTCCGCCTGGCACTGTATCAGCACTGGTCCCTCCATGAAAGCTTGTGCAACACCAGCTACACTGCAGCCAGGTTCAAGCTCTGGTCTGTGCACGGGCAGAAGCGACTCCAAGAGTTCCTTGCAGACATGGGGTGAGTAACCACCTTGGCTTGCAGCCTCCTACCTACCCTGTCCTCTACTCTGTTGTGACTCATTAGGCTATGAAGAACAGTTCCTCCTCCATGTCCTAGAATGTGGTCTGAATGCATCTGTCAGGACATCCCTGGTGGGCACACATATTGACCTCCTTGGCAGGCTTCTCCCTCCCAGTGGTGTCTTGTGATATTGTTCACAAGTCTGCTCTCTCCAGGCTTCCCCTGAAACAAGTGAAGCAGAAGTTTCAGTCCATGGACGTCTCTTTGAAGGAGAATTTGCGGGAGATGATTGAAGAATCTGCAAATAAATTTGGGTAAAAACTTTTTTCTGTGATAAGTGTCTTGAAATTTTGGCCTTCTGCTTTAATCATACTCTTTAAACTAATGCATGCCTTTGATCCCAGCACTCAGGAGGCAGAGACAGGTGGATCTCTGAGTTCAAAGCCAGCCTAGTCTACATAGTGAGTTCCAGGCCAGCTACGGCTACAGGGAGACCCTGTCTCAAAAAGACCAAAAAAAAAGTAAATAACCTCAGGAATGTGCAAATTAGCATGACCTGAATCTGTTCCTGAAACTGAGTTCTCTTTGGATTAAAAATGTTCCTTCATAAAGTGCCCATGATGTTTAGGATCTTTAAATGCTAGAACTGTGGTATAGACAGAGATACCAGAATCACAGGCTACCAGGGCCAGATGTAGACGTGCTCTGCCCTCCAGGTCCTTAGGTACCTGAGGCTCTGTGCCTGTATGGCACAAATAGATGTGGTAGAGAACCCTGCCCACAAGCCAGCCAAGCAACTGAGAACAAGACAGACTGTTGCTCTTGACCGTGGGGCCCACATATCTTAAGTGCTCTGGCCTCATTCATCTCCAAGCACAGTAGTCACAATGAAAGCATTCTCGGACCTGTGAGGAACATTAAGTATCTGTTGGCTTGACTATAGAGTTGAAGTAACAGCTGCATTGCTTGCTTCCTCCCACGACAGGATGAAGGACATGCGTGTGCAGACTTTCAGCATCCATTTCGGGTTCAAGCATAAATTCCTGGCCAGTGATGTGGTCTTTGCCACCATGTCTCTGATGGAGAGCCCCGAGAGGGATGGCTCAGGGACGGATCACTTCATCCAGGCTCTGGATAGCCTCTCCAGGTAGTGGATATGACTGGGCATTCATCCTCTTGGACCTGCACTTCACCCTGCACAGGGACTCCCTAGCCGTGAGAATGACTGTCCTGCAGAAACTACAAATGAATTGGAATTCCTACCATTGAGCAAGCTGTGCCTAAAACTGCTGGCCTGGATCCAGTTTTTGTTTTCTTCTGGAGATATGGTCTGACCTCAGACCCAATGCATAGCCTAGGCCGGCCTCAAATTTGTGATCCTCCTGCCCCAGTCTCCCAAACTCTGGTGTGCACTGTTAGGCCCAGTACCCTGAAGTCCTTTTTGTTTCCTTTACGGTTTATTTTCTCTCTTTTTTTCACCTTCTGAATCTCTTAAGACACTATTGTGGTTATTCACTCTTGTTTTTCTTCTAATTCTTTGTTTCTCAGTTTTGTATTTCTAATTCTTTTGTCTTTTGTAGTCATGAAATAGGACATGCCAATTTGGGAGTCATGTCTGGTATACTCAGGTTGTCAGGAGAGATGCTGTAGTAATTCCTTTTTTTTTTAACATTTTGTTTGGGGAGGTTAAATTTATTTATTTTGATTTTATGCGTTTAAGTGTTTTGCCTATTGTGTATACATACAGCATGTGTATGCAGTACCTGCAGAGTCCAGAAGAGGGTGTAGGATTACAGATAGTTGTGAGCAGCCATGTGGTTTCTAGAGCCCAACCCAGGTCCTTTATAAGTGCAGCAAGTGCCCTCAACCCCTGAGCCATCTCTCCAGCCCATTTCTGTGGCTTGGATCAGTTCCATTCAGTTCGGTTTGGTTTGCTTTTGAGACAGTGCTGCTGTGTCTATTGATTTTGTTTAAGGGCAAAATATACAGGGGCCTGCTTTCTGGGGTTTCCCAATTCTCCTTACACACTTTTCAAAAATATATGGCTTTTTTGAGATATAATTCAGGTAATATCACACAGTTCACTCACTAAACTATATGATGCAGCCAGAAATAGTGCAAGCCTGTAATTCCAGTACTCAGGAAGTAAGGACAAGAGGTTCAAAAATTGAAAAAATCACCAGCCTGGAGAAGATAGTGAATCTCTTTCTCAATAAATAAACAAACAAACAAATATAACAAAGGAAAGTATGTGCAGTGGCTTAGTATATTTGCCACCATCACCACTCCAATTTTAGAACTTTTTCATTGCTGTAAAAGAAACTGCACCCTTTGCCATTGCCCCCCATTCCTCTCAACCCTCAACCACTTCTATTGATTTGCTTTCCTAAGCATTTTCTGTAAATGATACACAGTGTGTGCATCTGGCTTCCTTCACTTGTAATGATGTTCATAATACCTGTGTTGTAGCTTGTATAAAGACTTCTCTTTTTATTGTAAATAATATTTTCTTGGATGGATATACCACATTTTACGTGCTATTTCATCAGTTGTTAGACATAGGGTTTTTCTGCCTTCTGATGATGCTGTTATAAACTTACAAGTTTTTGTGCTGTTCCTATTTCACTTTCTTGGTTATACATTGGGAGTGGGATTTCTAGGTTGTACAGATATTCTAGGTTTAACTAGAGGATCTGCTGGCCTGTTTTCCATAATGGCTGTACCAGTTCCCACCAGCAGTGTATGAAGATTCCAGTTTGCCTGCATCTTTACCAGCACTTGTTACTGTCTGTGTTTTGGAGTATGACATGCTACCTTATGCTTTTGATCCAGATTTCTCTGAGCGGTAATGATGCCATCTTTTTGTGTGCTCATTGACCATTTGTGGAGCTTTTTCGGAAAGCTATCCATTCAAGACCTTTACCCGTTTGTAAATTAGGTATTAATTTTGATGATCTAGATTATCTCATTTTCCTTTTGCTTCTTGTACTTTTAGCATTATTTCTGAGAAACTGTTGCCAATTCCAAGGCCACAAACCCTTCACATATGTCTTCTGCTAAGCACTATGTAGAGTTTTAGCTCTTGTGTTAGATGTATGATTCACTGGAGGTTAATTTTTGTTGCGAAGTACAACTTTATTCCTTATTTTTTATTATTTTTATTTTATGTGTATGAGTATGAGTGCATGTATGTGAGTACACCCATGTCATGCAGTGCTGTGGAGGTCAGAAGAGGGCTTCAGATTTCCCTGGAACTGGAGTTAAGGATGGTTCGTAGCCGCCATGTGGGTGCTGGGAATCGAACCCAGGTCCTCCGCAAGAGCAGTCAGTGCTCTTAACCACTGAGCCATCTCTCCAGCCCCTATTCCTTTTTTTTTTTTTCTTACATTTAGCATTTGTGTGTATGTGTGCATGCCACAGTATAGGTTTAGAAGTCAGAGGACAATATGTGGGAATCGGTTATCTCGTTCCACTATGGAAGTCCCAGGGGGCTTGAACTCAGATTATCGGGGCATGGTGGCTCATACCTTTAATTCCAGTGTTCCAGAGGCAGAGTCAAGCAGATCCCTGTTTGGACATAATTTGCTGGGCATAGACACTTTGCTTGAAGGCCAGCCCTCTTTCTCCAGATGGTTCATTTCAAGTATTCGAAGGTATGAACCCATCCTTTTTGGAGAGAAGAGTCTATCTGTTGGGGGAGGGGTTGTCTCCATACTTCCCCTACTCCCCTGTCAGAGGCCCCCAGACACGTTCTTAGGACCTCTTTTGTGAGTTATTTATTCATTTATTTATTTTGGTTTTGGTTTTGGTTTTTTTTTTGAGACAGGGTCTCCCTGTAGTTCCAATTGGCCTGGAACTTGCTCTGTAGACCAGGCTGGCCTTGAACTCACAGAGATCCACCTGCCTCTGCCTCTGTTTGTTTGGTTTTTTTTTTTTAGTTTATGTGTATGAGTATATTGCCTGTGTGTATGTAACTGCACCTGTGACATGCAATGCCCGAGGAGGTCAGAAGACAGTGTCAATCCCCTGGAACTGGAGTTACGAACAGTTGTTAACCATCCTGTGGATGCTGGGAATCAAACCTGAGTCCTCTACAAGAGCAGTCAGTGCTTTTAACTGCTAAGCCATCTCTCCAGCCAGGATATTTATTCTTTTAGATAGTCTTGCTATATGGCCCAGGCTGGCTTCAAACTCACAATCTTCCTGAATGCGGGAATTAATGATATGCCCAAGCATTAGTCTCCCATCTTTTGATTCTAGGATCTCTTTGAATCTCTTACCCCATCGCTACGCATTCATTCATTCTTTTAATTTCCCTCCTTTTGTGTGAATGGGCACTCAGGAGGGAGAAAAGATAAATGATTATCCTTAAACTCCTTTTTTTAAATTTCTTTTTTAAAATTTTATTGTATGGGTGTTTTGCCTGCCCATATGTAAGTGTACCACATGCATGCAATGCTCATAGAGGTCCCTGGAACTGGGGTTACAGATGATTGTTAGCCACCATATGGGTGCTGGGACCTGAAACCAAGTCCTCTGCAAAAGCAGCCTCTGCTCTTTTTTTATTAATTAATTTATTTATATTTTACGTATATGCATGTTTTGCCTGCATGTATGTAAGTGCGCCTATGTGTGCATTGCCCACAGAGGCCAGAAGAGAGCATCAGACTCCCTGGAACAGGAGTTACAGATGGTTGTTAGTTGCCATACGGGTGCTGGAAACTGAACCTGGGTCCTTTGCAAGAGCAGTCAGTGCCCTTAACCTCTGAATCATCTCTCCAGCCCCCTCAAACCCCTTCTTGAACCAGGAACCAAGCAATCTATTTATGACTTTACCATTTTACCCGTAGTTCTTGACAAGCAACATACAAACCAAGTGTCTGCCCTGTTTCAGGAGTAACCTGGACAAGCTGTACCTTGGTCTGGAACTCGCCAAGAAGCAGCTGCAGGCCACCCAGCAGACCATCGCCAGCTGCCTCTGCACCAACCTTGTCATCTCCCAGGGACCTTTCCTCTACTGCTCCCTCATGGAGGTTAGGCTTCCTTCAATGCACAGTGCCAGGCCACACCTCCCAGTGACTTCCTGACTGTCTGTCTTCTCCTCCAGGGCACTCCAGATGTGGTGCTGTTCTCCAAGCCAGCATCACTGAGCTTGCTCAGTAGACACCTGCTCAAGTCCTTTGTGTGCTCGGTGAGGAGTTGGATGAAGTGGGGCATAAGGTGGTGGTGCCATGGGTATAAGAGGGCAGGAATGTACTCTGAGTGGGGTGTTTGATGGCCTTGAGTTAACCATTGGCTGCTCACCAGCTCTGTGGCCTGGGCATACTCCTTATTCTGGGCCGTGTTTTATTCAGCTGACCTCCAGGAACCCTCCAGTTTCCTTACAAGCTTGATGTCATCACTCACTATTCATGTCAGTCCAACAAGTAGGGAGGGCCCCGCACAGGGCAGTGGGCTGGGGCTTGCATTCATCTATGGTAAATCAGGAAAAGATGGAGTTACTCATTTATAGACTTGCTTCCCAACAAAAGTCTGGCCAACAGCTGCATGTGGACTTGTGGCCTAATACCTTTCTTGGAACATGGGTATAACTCTGGGTATTCAGGCAGGTCCTAACCCAACTAATGGGGACTCTTCCTGGGTACAGATGCAGAAAACTTGGTTCCCAGTGATTTCAGCAGGGTTACTGTGCTTCAGGATAGGGTTTATGAGGAAACTGTTCTAAACAAATGTGGAGCAGGAACTTGAAATTTACTCACACTGTGAGCTAACCAGTAAAATGATGATGATACTCTTCCAAGATAATTAAGCACTGTCTTCATGGAGTCTACCTCCTCAGACTCAGCCAGCTATCGAAACTATCTTAGAAAGACTGGAGATAATAGCTTAATAGTGGGTTATTGCCTAGTACCTATGAGACCCTGGGTCTGATTCTAGCACTGGAAAAAAAAAATTGAGAAACTTCTAAGAAGCAAAACTTGTATTTGTTGTATACTAAATCCATGCAGATGAAGTGGTGGTAGGCTTGTGTTAGGTATTATAAGTGGTCTAGAGATGATGTAAAGTATATGAGATACACCATTTTATATGAGAAACTTGGGTTTGGGTATCCATAGGAGTCGTGGGACTAATCCCCTGCAGCGTCTTAGGAATGACTAAAATGTCAAAAGATGAACTAGGGGCCAAATAAGAGCTTTAAAGTCTTACTGACTTCATTAAAATCTCAGCTTCTTATGTATTTAG
>NW_008346549.1:1206823-1228877 GCF_000622305.1 Nannospalax galili | reverse complement strand
ACTCTTAAGGTCTTTTGAGGATCTGTTCCTCAGGGGTGACATGGGCTTCGGAGGAGCCCCTGGCTCCTTTCTTTTACCAGTTCTGCCTATGTGAAGATAAGTCAAAGGTCCTGCTTGGCCATGGTTGGTTTCGCTTGGAAGCATGGAGGAAATGATTCTTCAGTATTCACCCTCCTCTTTATAGACTGGATGCTGGTTCACCTCCATCTAGTGGGGTCTCCTCGGCCTCCTTGATCAAGAGGACAGGTGACCCATGAGGTAGGACCACAGGAGAAGAGTATTATTATGGGAGAAAGGGGGGCAATGGGGCCACCTCCAATTGTTCTCAGATAAACCTTACCTAGACATATATTTCTTGATCTACTAAATATAATTTGTCAGAAGGCTGTAGGAGTAATATGGTTCCCTCTGGTTTTCAAAACTAGCTAGGCATTGTTTATCTCTCACATTGTCTCACCCCTCCATCATGGTTTTCCCACTTAAGGTGCCCCCATTTCCCCCTCAGCTTCTTTTTAATCCCAGTACTTAGGAGGCAGAGGAAGGCAGATCACTGTGAGTTCAAGGCTAGCCTGCTCTACATAGGGAGTTCCAGGCCAGTTGGGGCTACAGGAAGACACTGTCTCAAAAAGACCAAAAAAAAAAAAACTCCATTCACTGTGGAAAGCAGCCAATTCATAGGGTCTAGTCAGTTACCAGACATTGACAACTACCATCTGCAGCCCTGTTTTCACAGAGAGACCAACTGTCCCAGTTCTCATTCTGTGTAACCTCTCAGTCCTGCATAAACCAGGACAGCTGGTCACCTTGATGGGAGCTGTAAATCTGACACTGAGGGGAAATTTCAGCATGTCTATTGAAAGTGTCTGTGTATGGGAGGGCCCCCATGAATGTGACACAGACATGCACCAAGAGAAAAGGGAGTAGAACAAGGCAGAGGTGTCTGGAGTTGCTCCCAGAGACTTGAAGGAGGTGCCAGGCAGAACTGCAAGGACTGAGCTTCTGTGAGGGACAGCCAGAGTGGTAGGAGCACCAGGCCAATGGATAACCCGGGAGGGCCAAAGTGTCATGTTGGAATTCTAGCACCCCCTCTGGTGACCACTTACTTCACTGGAGACTAGGGAGTGTCCTGACGCTGTCAAGGCTTTTAGGTGCTGAGCAGTGCGCTCTACCCTGCAGTGCTGTGAATGACTGCTGGGGCTGAGGTGCCCTTGTCTCTACAGACAAAGAACCGGCGCTGCAAGCTGCTGCCCCTGGTGATGGCTGCCCCCCTGAGTGTGGAGCAGGGCACAGTGACCATGGTGGGCATCCCCCCAGAGACCGACAGCTCAGACAGAAAGAAGTGAGCAGCTCCTACTTGCCCTGGGACAGCAAGGCTAGAAGTCCTGGCTGTGTCAGCACATTGACCCACCCTCTTTGCTGGGTCTGAGTGCCATTTGCCCTCGGGTATTTGTCACAGGGCAGGGGTGGGATGGGTCTGTTGTATGCAGCCTGACACTCAACATGTCTGTCTTGTGCTCACAGCTTTTTTGGACGGGCATTTGAGAAGGCAGCAGAAAGCACCAGCTCTCGGACTCTACACAACCACTTTGACCTCTCAGGTGAGTGTCTGCCATGAGGCCACACTTCTGCCTTCAAACTCTCAGCACTGGCCCTGGAACAAGGCAGGCTGGTGATGGAGGTACCCAGTCAGCAGCCCTCTTGCCCTCCCATACCAACCCCAGGCAAAGCTGCTATTGACACTCACAGAACTCTGGCTGGGAAGCTAGAGGCCTGGGTGCAGCCTTGTAGTCCTGCCCTGGAGAGCATTTTCCCACCACACTTGGAGGGTGGTGACTCTACGGCCAACCCTCACCAGTCAAACTCATCTGTCCTGTGTGAACATTGTCTCAGAGCAGGCTTCTTTATGCCAGGCAGCTATAGTGTGGCATTGGGGTTAGTCTACCTGGAACAGCAGGGCCTGTGGTAACCCAAGGCTGGCAACATGAGGGTCCTACCTGAGGTCACAGCATTGTACAAGTTAGGTGAACTAGAGAATGGAAGGGCCCAGCCCAGTAGCTGCTTCCCTACATATCAACACAAAACATGGTTCAGTTTGACATATTTATCTCTTTTTTTTTTTTTTCCCAAGATAGGGGCTTGTTATAAAGCCCAAGCTAGCCTTGGTCACACAATCCTGCCTCAGCCCCCCAAGTACTGAAATTATAAACATGGACCATCATACTAGCCTGTCTTCCTATTCTTACTGACATTTTAAAGGAAAACAGACTGATCAGCACTCAACCTTTGCTGGTTATCTAGGCTACAGATCTTAAACTGAATGGCTTACAGAGACTGGTTCACCTCAGTGCCATGCTAGAGCCTGAGGTCAGGGTGTCAGCATGGCTGGCAGCCTCTGTCCTGAGCTACATGCCTGTCTTCTCTCTGAAACCTCACATAGTACCCCTCCCTCTATGAGGTATGTGTCCTGATCCCCTCCTCCTAGAAGGATACTAGTCATATTGGATTAGGACCTACCCCGAAAGCCTCATTTAACTTATTTACCTCTTTCAAGGTCCTATCTCCAAATGTCATATTCTGAGATGTTGGAGGTTGGGATTTCAACAAAGAATTTGGGGGACACAGTTGATCAATCCATCACACCTTTCAGTACCTCATCTCCATCTCTCAAAAAGGTCATTTTTTTAAGTCACAACCACTCACCAATTCCCTAACAGTAACAAATCACTGCCTAAGGAATCCTAATGTGTATTCAGGTTGCCCGCACTGTCTCAAAACTGACTTCTTTATGCTAGGCAGCTGTAACTGTGGCACTGGCAGCTGTAGGCAGCTGTAGCTATGGCACTGTGGCATTGGTCCACCTTGAACAGTTTCTTCTTTTCCTGCCTCCTGTTTCATGCCTGCGATGGGGGCAGGTTGACTTCAGCCAGCCAGTGAACTCCAGCTACCTTTGTTATGCAAGGGAGGGTTTGGGGCTGCAAGCTGCCTGACTTCCTCTGAGGGCTGGAGAGCCAGGGCTAGGATGTGTGGAAGGAGCTGTGGCCAGTACCTGCCTGGGTAGACAAGGCCTCAGGCTTCTGGGGAGGCACCCATCAGCATGGACAGCTCCCAAGATGAAGCCAGCCAGGTTCAGGGTCTAGTTTTGCTTTATCATGCTTGACTGAACCTGACTGCCCTTCAAAACACAAGTGGTTTATATTGTGTCCTATCCAGAAGAGGACATTGAAGCTGAGGCATAGGACAGAGCAGAACTGGTATAGCCCTCTACACCACCACCATTTCCCAGGGTCTCCCACGTTACCGTGTGGACAGGTGTTTATGCTAGTCCCTGTCCAGGTTTGTATCAGAGTTGTCACATACCTTGTGTTCCGTGTCCCCCAAGCCCCCCATTGGCTGACATTGTTGGCCCTGGATGCCCAGGCATCCTTTCAGGCCAAGACTCCGGCCTTTACAATGCAGCCAGCAGATCTGAAGATTAAGTATAGTGCACAGAGATGAAACCAAAAATTGCAGAACATTCAAGGCCAGGCAAGAGCCTGCAGTGTGGAATGTGGTGGAGAGTTGCTGGGTCTGAGAGCAGAAGGGGGAGGTCATGTGCACTGCCTTGTTTCTCCTCCCTGCTCACAAGATGTTTTCCTTTCATTACTTCAGTAATTGAGCTGAAAGCTGAGGACCGGAGCAAGTTCCTGGATGCCCTCGTGTCACTGCTGTCCTAAGGGTGAGCAGGGGAGGGCCAGGTCTTCAGGGCTGGAGCCTGCCTCCTGCTTTGTCCTTCCTCAACGGAGGCTTTTACTTAAGTTTCAGATCAGAGCAAGGTCTTAAGGAGATTTCAGGCCAACACATTTTTCTCAAGAATGTCTGTTCTGAGGCTGCCAGCAGGGCCACAATGGGGTGTTTTTGAGGAAGCTAATTTCATTTAGCCCCTTTGACTCCTCAGAGGGACCTCAGATTTCTTCTCTACTGACCATACTGTGGGGTTAAGGACTGTGTGTGTGTGACACATGTGGCATACAGACTCACTGGCGCTGTCCTCAGAGGCCACCCAGAGCCTCCTGCATCCACAGGCCCCAGACTCTGGAGCCCACAACAGTAGGAGTCTTGGTTTTTCTGTGCTCAGCCTTTGAGAAAGCAAGCTGTTGGCAGCTGCCCAACTACAGATCACAAAGTGTTGGCTCTGCTTGAGCCTTCAGCGGCACACAGGTATACTGAGAGACCCTAGTGCAAGCCAGTGACAGGCCTCTGTGGCCCACAACATCTCCCCAGTGAAGCCTTCCCCACTCTCCCATGTGATCCCTCTTTTTTGAGAGGCCACTTGGGAAAAGGGCTAGGGGGACTTCCTCCATGTCTGTGTGACCATCTCAGCCCAAGCTGTACCATGGATGCCCACATCCCAGCCTCCCTTTGTCCAGGCAGCCTTTCCAAAGTTCTGATGCAGGGATCCCCTCAGGCCAGGGCCCAGTCGTCCCTGCTGCCCCATCCATGGTGAGCTCTGAGTTATAAGGGACAGATAACAGAATGGCCTAGGGGGCCTCAAGAATTCATAGTTCAATCAGGGTAGCCTGAGCGCCCAGGGCTGTATTAGGGGAGGGGTCTAGGGTGGACCCAGGGGGTCTTTGGTGAGATTTTTAGGTAGTCAACTGTGACCTTGGGCCAGGTATCTAATTGGTCTTGACTCAAAAAGTAGCTGACACCACCCTCAGACTATAGGTGGCTAGTATGGAGCTGAGCTGGTTGGGGTGGGGGGGAATAGTCCAGGGCTGACTGGAAGCAGACCCCTCTCCTGCATTCTGACACCAGACCGCTGTGTGTCTGATCACCCAGGCATGGACATAGCTGGGAGGAGGAGAATGGGGGGCTGCTATATGCTGGGAAAAGCATGGGTGACACTCCCTGCAGGGAGTGTATGAGAACCGTGGGTTCTCGGGTGGCCTTCCACTCCATACTCACACTCCACCCTGAGTTGAGGCTGCTCAGAAGCAGCAGCCCAGCACACCACAGCAGGGCCTCGTGTCAATCTGTTTGGTACATTGCAGGAGAAAGGATGAATTGCATAAGACCTTTTCTTTGTTTTGCAGAATTCTGATTTCTCCAGAAGTGACCTCCTTTTCCTTATTTATATTACCTGCCTCTGTTTAGATTGTTAAGTTACATTTGAAGTGCGGGAGTGTGTGGTTTTTAATAAAATAAAATGCTTGTTTGAGCTTCTGTTCCCTCATGCCTCTGGTCTTGGACTGTCACTTGGGTGTGCTCTGAGCCTTCCTTGGGTCCAGGAAAACCTTGTTACAATGTTCCAGCATCCGCCATGCCAGACAGGAAGCATAGCAACTTACCTCCTCAGCCCCTAGGACAAGCACGGTCCCTCTACCTGCCCTCCTGGCAGGAGTGGACAGAAACTGAACCCTTCAGCACTGAGTCTCTTCACAACTCAGCACCTGCACTGGCCACTGCTCAGTGCTAAGCAGAACCTGGCTCTGTCTGCCTGCCCCTTGCTTCCTCCAGCCTGCCCGATGTAGCATCACCCTCTTGGCCATCCCTTCACTGTGTTCTTCAACCTACCATACAGGACGAGTCTAGATGCCCTGTCCCTGCAGGCACACAGGGTACACTGCTCTGCAAGGGAGGAAAGGAGCAGAGCGATGGTGCACAGACCAAGGAAGGCCAGCTGCTGAGCAGTATCTGAATGGAGACACTGTCGCAGGTTTCTCTGTCAGCATTGCCCACATCCTAGTTAGAACACCCAGACCGGATGGAACCTCTGACCTCCAACACCTAGGGTTTCCTAATTAGAGTGGTAGGGCCATTTCCCGCGCACGCATGCGCGCGCACACACACACGAACCTGAGTGTAGAGGGGTTGGAAGGAGAGTAGTGGTTGGTTACTGCCTGGGAACGTGGGTGCCGGAGAAGCAGGCAAATTGTAAAGAGATGTCCACTCATGGGCACCTGAGCTCCTGAGGGAGTAGTCCTACAAGGTAGAAGCCATGGGCAGCTTCTCTTTTTCCAGTTTGTTGAGTCAGGGTCTCACTGTGTAGTCCAAGCTGGCCCAGAACTTACCTTCTTCTTGTCCCATGTACTAGTGAGTAGTTTTAAGTCTGTGGGGAGAAGTCCACAGAGAATGGCCCAGAAGTGAGTCCTCCAAGTGAAAGGGAAAGTACAGTGGATGGGAACTGATTGGAGACTGGCTCCTCCTGACCACCAATAGTACTACAAGCCAGCTGCATGTGTGTTGGGGCAAGCGTAGCCAGGGTTTTCAGACAGCCCACCCTGGTCATTTGGAAAAACGCCAGGGCAGAGCAGCTGCTCTCCCATGCTCTGCACTGGAGAACGCCTGTGAAGGAGTGCCTTAGAGCACCCACCACCTACCTGGGTAACAGCCTACAGACTTGTGCTGGCCCTGCTAGGGCACAGGGCCAGCTCGCTCCAGAATCCCATACTCCCAAACTTGGAGCTGCTTCTGCACACGCGGCTGAAGGGCTAAGTTCACCTCCATGCAAAGGGGTTTCCCACTGAGTCTGTCTCGGGGGGCATAGGCCGTTGGAAAGTACAGCTTCCCTCAAAGTCCTGCCCTCTCCCCACCCCACAAAGAACTCAGGCCTGAGAGACTATCCTGGATGTGGCCCTTTGAGCAAATCTCTGGCCAGGGTTGGGGGCAGATGCCAAGCCTTCCTGCTGGCTGGGTTTAGAACACCTCCTTTCAACCCCCTCCCCATCCACTGCTTGCTTCTGTTTCTGGCCTTTTAGCAAAAGTGCTAAACCAGGCCAGAAACAATGAGCTCTTGAGGCTATTAAAGCTTGCTTGCCCTCCTGGGGACCCTCCTTAAGCCCTAGCCCCTCATCCTCCTCCTCCAGGATGGTCACAGTAGTGTTCCCAGTAATACAAAAGTGCTAATTATCACTACCAGTCCCTGCTGGCTGTGGGTCAGCAGGGTGGACACAGACTCAGTGTAGAGCTACAATCACCAGAGGAGCCAGTACAAAGGGCTGGAGCCAGGCCCAGGTGCTCTAGGCAAACACCTCCATCCCATAGCAACGCTGTTATGTGCTGCAGCCAGAGTTGGGGAATGCAGCACAAGCCTTGATTCACGGCAGCTCCCACCCACTGTTGGGAAGGGCATGGTCCAGCTGTGTACAGATGCTGTGTACAGATGTCTGTAGCCACTTGATGGTACTTGGAGCTGAGCAAACCCTGGAAGGGAACAAGCTGTGGGGAGGGAGGTTATGGGAGGCTTTCTGGGAGAAGCCAACAGCCTAGCTGCCCAGCCTCAACATTTCCTGCCTCCTAAGTCCCCACTCCCAAACCCATGGTGTGAGGTTCCATTTGAGTCCTCTACTAGGCTTTGCCTCTAATGGGGTCTGCCTCCACCCTCCCACATCCCTATCTGATCCCAACACTCCCCAGGGGACTTTCTGCCCACCTTCCTGACTTCTTGCAAGTGTAACTGCATCTCCCACTTGGATCAGAGAACAATCCCCATGGGAACCTTTAGGAAGGGGTTGGTGGGTGGCTGGGTGAATAACAGGTGCTGGGCACAGGGAGTGACTGGATAGAGAACAGGACACCGATGGGAGTGTTCAAACCATTTACTAAGCAAATTCTTACCCACCCCCACCCTGCCCTGCCCCAAGCTGCCAGGAGGGCAGCTCCTGCTAAGGCTCTGGTACCCACAGCCCTCCCCTGGGGGACCGCTGGGTAAGATGGGAGCACCTTAAGTTCGGTGGGCTCCTCCCCGCTAAGAAAGAAAATGCCCTTTTTATACATCCGTCTAGCAGCCCAGGCTGGGGCCCTGAGTAACCCAGCTGCTCTCATCAGCAGGAGCCGCTGGAAATTAAGGCAGCATCCAGTAACCCCCAGGGTCACAGTAGAAACTGTCATCTACAGTCTGGAGCCCGCTTCACTGCTGAAAATCCGAGAGCCCCACTCACGTCGTGGCTAAGTGCGCACAGAAAGGGCGGTTGATCAAGTCCTCACCAGTGCCTGCCGTCTGTTCAGGACAGGGCTGGGCTGGTGCGGGTCAGAGATGACCGGCTATGGGCGCGGGCAGGTCTGGTCCCAGCCCAGTCTCACGTGCCTTGGAGTCTGCGCTGCGTGACCCTGCGGTAATCGCCATCCACTCGCGGTTCCTGGGTGGGTCGTTCGGACCCCGGGCTTGGCTGCCGGGAGGGGCCCCACCGTGCCTCCCGCCCTTAGACATAGTTCTTCTTGTCGTAATCGCCGTTGGCCGTGGGCCGCCGCGGCGCCGAGTACTTGACCGGGAAACTGAACTCCGGACGGCCGGCGCAGACCCAGGCCCCGCAGCACACCAGACCGCCGCCGCACATAAGCAGCGCCGAGGCTGCCCAGCCAATGTACAGAGCGGCTCCCAGCTCGTACTTCTGCGACACCGGCACCGCGGGATCGTAGAACTCGCGGACCACGATGTTGGCGAACCAGCAGAGCGGCACTAGGGCCAGCAGCCCGCACAGCGCGTAAAGCGCACCGCCGGTGAGGGCCACGCGCGCCTTCGTGGGGCCCGGGGCCACGCAGGTGGTGCACTGCGCGCCGGTCAGGGTAACAAAGAGCGCCACCAGGGCCAGCAGCACCGCGCCCACGGTGAGCGCGCGCGCCGCCTGCACCTCGGCGCTCAGCGCCAACACCGACTCATACACCTTGCACTGCATGTGCCCGGTGCTCTGCACCACGCAGGACATCCACAGCCCCTTCCAAGTGGTCTGCGCCGTCACTATGTTGTGGTCCAGGAAGGCGGTCACCTGCCACATGGGCAGTCCGCACGCCAGGATCAAGCCCACCCAGCCAACCAGGCACAGCACCAGACCCAGGATTTCCAACGCTGCAGACCCCATGGCTAAAGACCAGATGCGCGCCGGGTGGCACTTTGGGGTCTCCCTGGTGCGCGGGCCTCGGCGCCCTGCGTTGGTCCTGAAGCCTCGGGGCGGAACCCGCCTGCCGTCTGCTTTCCTAGTGGGTCAACCGCACCAACACTCGGATCTGCCGGCTCCTGTTGGGGGCTTTCTATTTCAAGTCTCGGAGGGCGGATTCTGCCCCCCAGGCCCAGCCTCCGGGCTAGAGCAGCCAATCCTTACGTAGACCTTCGGCCCTCAGCCAATCGCGGACCCCCTGGCAGCTAGTTGAAGGAATCACGTCGGGTTGGGCTAGACTGGCTTTCTCCCAGCAGGGTCGCAGCCTCTGAGACCTTACCCGCTTTTGTGCTAGTGCCCGCTGGAGCACTCTGAGCTGACCTGAGGAGCCTGCGGAGGGTGCACGGACTCCACCGGTCATCCGGTGTTCCAGTATCACCACTTTAGGAACCCCCTAAATACCTCCTAGCCTGCCCTGAGGATCTCCATCCCCTAACATCCCGGATCATGCCAACTAGCTCATACAACAGGCTGGGGATGGTTTCTCACAGTCCCTACGCACAGGTGAGACAAACCTAAGGCCTTCCTCCTGGCCTGGAGCCTGAGTCCGCACCTACTCTGTGCACTTTCATTCCTCAGTGGCCTGCGCATCCCTATGCCATCTGTCCCTAGACACACCAAGCAGAGATGCCAGGCAAGCCTTGCAACCTTATCCAAGGCCCTGCTCACCCACCACTCACACTACTCACTGCTTCCCTAGAGCATCAGGCCCTGAACAAGTGGGCAGTACACGGGCCTGCTGTCGCTGCTCTTTCTGCGATTCTGCCTGCCCCGTCCTGCGGTCTAGTGGTATCAGCATCGCTCACAAAGACCCCAGTTTTTAACACAGGCTGTGCTGCCGGAACGGCCTACTGGGATCCTGAGACAACGGAGGATCACCAAGGGGCACCAAGGGGTTGTGCCTTACCGTCCTACCGGTGGTCGCGGTGGTGGTTCTCTGCCACCCCAGCCCCCAGACCACCCTCCGGAAGCCAATTTGGAGTTTCCTGGCCAGGAGGAAGAGCCCCCATCCTTGCTGGAGGAGGGAGCCGCGGGATTTCCGGGCATTCTTCTGCACAATGGCCCAGCCATTTCTTGAAAGGTCCACTGGGGTGGACATTCTGGACCCCCCAAGGCGCAGGTGGGGGCATTAGGCATCACAGCCCACAACCCATGTAGGGCACCAGCCCCCTTTCAGCTCTCTCCTCCCTGTCCCCAGTCAGCACCTTTAGTTTCCAGCTGACCCTGGACTCCCAGCCCTGGACTGAGGCCACTGGGTGGGAAGTTTTTGGTTTTTTGTTTTTGCTTTTTTTCCCTCTGCCCTGAAATACTCAGGGCCTCTGCAGAGAAAACATGGCATTGTTGAGGTCAGCCACAGATATGGAGCTTCAGTTAATCTCTCCCTCCTGGGGTCAGCTTCCTTCTCCTTGAGGCAATTCTGAGGGGAGGTCAATGGTGACAGCTCAGTACCTGCTTCATCCCACAAGAGGAGGTGCTCAGGACAAGTTGTCAGGCCTTGGGGTAGGGAGAGTCTCACACACACCCTTCCTTGTCCCCACTCAACTCTCTTAATAGGGTGGGATACCTACTCCTAGCCACCGTATTGTCCAGTGCCTTCCACCTTTCAGAGACCATGGATCACTCCCCTTCTTTTCTACAAACCTTTCATGTTCCAGCCCCAGTCTGCTCCAACCCCATTCTTTCAATGTTGCTTCCCCATTCCAGTCCAAGGAACCCCCTCCCTTCAAGCACCATGCAGTCCTCTTGGAGCAACTGCTAAAGCCTCCTCAGGTTGTCCAGCAAGGCTACCCCTGCAGGCCCTTGCCAATGGCTCATGGGAGCAGCTGTAGATGCATTGGGATTGGCTCTGTGTAACCAGGCATATGCATCCTGCTCTGACCAGGCTCACCATCCTCTGGGCCTTGAACTGGTCTTCCTGCCGCCTATGGCTTTCTCTGTCTATAGAGTGTTTTCCTCAGGTCCTATCCTGCTTCTCTGCAAGGTTGCATTGCTGGGCCCATTTGAGGACACCTCTCTATAGCCAGCCCCCAAGCAGGGCTCCTAGAAGTTTAAGCCAGTGTGACCTGTGCAGTTGGCTTCCCTACAGGTGTCTAGAGTCTCAACACAATCATCATTATCATGAATTTGTCTCAGACAAGAGGCAGACTACTGCTTTTCAGCTAGCTGGGCCTGCAGCCAGTGGGACATGCTCCCCTCCATCCACTCTACCCTCCTCTCTACCATTTGGTACTGTCCTTAGCCTAGCATCCCATGGTAGCCCCAGAAAACCTACATACCTTTCATAACAGCCTCACAGTATATCAGGATCATGTTGGTGGAACCTCAGGTTTCATGAGTCCCAGCATGCAATAGAAGTAGAACCATTCCAGAAAGGGCATCCAGGGCTCACGCTGTCTCCTGAAGCCCACACCCAGAATGAAGGTGGTCCAGATGACCCATCCCAGACCCAGGAAAAACACCATTCCTTCCTTGAGGATCTACTGTGTGCCAGACACTGTCTTCACCAGAGCACACAGTACAGCAAGTTTACTAAACCTTCAACCAAGCCAGGGTAGAAAGGAAAGCAGCAAAGGGCTCTCTGAAGAGGTGACATTTCAGCATAATTACAAGAAGTTACCAGCTGAGTAGAAATAAATTCCAGCACAAGATCCTGAAGGTGCTAGGCACATTTGGGGCTAGGTGATATAGCACTGAGGTAGAGCACTTGCTCAGCAAGTTCCATCCCGAGCACCACAAAATAAAAATAAATAAATAAAACCCCTAGAGTTGGGACAAGGTTTAGCAGTGGTCCAATTCTGGGACAGAAGGAAGCCAGTATGACCCTCAGAGTGTCACAGTGGGCCAGGGAGTCTGGGACAGTCTAGGGACCTGAATCCCATGTCTCTGGTGGGGGACTTACCAGGCAGGCCTGGCTGAGGCCACCTGTTCCTGCACAGCCATTGTTCTGCCTTCCCAGGGGAAGTGGCACAGGATCTCATTAATTGTGTGAGAGAAAGACCTGAGTCTGCAGAAAAGCAAAGTTTATCTCCAACAGCTGCTGGCTGACCCTGCCCCAGGGGGATCCGCTGACCTTCCATGGACAATCTAAATTTAAGCTCCAGGTTCCTGGGGCTTAGGCTTTGGGAAGTTCCTAGCAAACAGATTTCATGTCAAAGGAAGTAAAAAACCAGCCTTCCTTCTATCTTTTGGCTTTGAAACAGTCAAAGACGCTCCCCCACCCCCTAGTTCAGCAAATGTTTACAGAAGTACTAAGCTCTCATTGCCCAGGGTCATTTTTTGGTGAGCATCAAAAGTCAATGAATGCTATCACTGGCCTAAAGCAGCATCTTGGGACCTCCTGTGTCACTGACCATTGTGCTGGGAACCTGAGGTGGCCTGGATGGAAGGCCTTGGGCCCCTGCAAAGTCCAGCCTCAGTTGCTATGGGCATGGCTGTTCTCCGTGGCCAAGAGCAGGCATGTTAGATTCACACCTAATTTTTGGACAAATGACTTGGCTTCTCTGGGCCTCAGTTTCCCCAGTCATGATGTCAAGGTGCAGCACTCTGCCTCAGAGGTTGCAAGATGCAAAAGAGGCTGATTCCAATACTGTGACCCCTGTTGCCATTCTTGAGAACCCTGCTGTGCCTGAAGCTCCGTTGACCTTCAGAGTTCATCTGACCTCAGGCCCATCTCTCAAGGTAGGTGCCACTGGCTATCAACATCAGAAGTCAGTGTGTTCTAACTCCTTCAGTGAGCAGGAGAGTTGGGCTGAGCAGGGAGTTCCACTTAACAGAGCCCTGGGGTCCTAGAAACCCCTCATGCTTTCAAGGCCCACACTAGATGTGTTGTCCGGTCAGTCGAACCTTCACTCTCCCCAAGCCTCAGGGAGGTCCTCCTGCTGGAGTAGCAGTGGTACTTCAGAACCAAACTCTACTCCCCTCAATCTTTCACTTCTTTGGCCTCCAGCACCTCTGTGGCCCTTTTGCTTCTCCACACTCTACTGCACAATTTTTTTTTTAAAGATAGGGTCTCCAGGTAGCTATAGATGGCCTGACACTTGCTATGTAGAGCAGGCTGGCCTCAATCTCATAGAGATATGCCTGCCTCTGCCTCCAGAGTTCTGGGATTAAAGGTGTGCACCATCCTGTCTGGCTCTACTGCACAACATTATACCCTTGCCTACTTGAGGTTATGGAGGAATTTTGAAGTCTTCTTTGTCACTAGGCATCAGATTGGAAACCCTTTCCCATCTTGTTAAAAACACCTTCATGTTAGGATTCACAGAACTTCAGAACAGTTGTACACATTCACACCCCACCTGCAGTGGTGAGGACAGATCCCGCCCTGGGCAGCTGCAACCAATCCTAATCATGAGGGAATTTTTAACAAAGAGGAAAAGGGTTTCCAATCTGTTGTCTAGTGATAACAGTTGCTTATAACACCTATAACATTGCAAATGCTATATAAATAGTTGCTGTGCTGCATTGTTTAGAGAATCATAACCATATGTGTTTAGCACAGATACAATTTTTTTTGTCTTTTTGAGACAGGGTCTCCCTCTAGCCCCAGATGTCCTTAAACTCCATATGGAGACCAAGCAGGCCTTGATCTCATAGAGATCTACCTCCTAAGTACCGGGATTAAAGGTGTGCACCACCACGTTCAGCTCATACATACAATTTAAAAAAATATTTTCATCCACAGTTGGTTGAATCTGTGGATATACATCTAGAGGGTTGACTACCATTTCTCTAGGCATCATTTGATAAGGGGTCATCTTTTTTTGTGATGCTAGGAATCAAACCTAGAGTCTTATACATATTACACAAGCATCCTACACTGAGCTACATACCCACCCCTGTAAATAACTTTCCTATTATAAACAATGTTGTTAGGTGTCATTGTTCATATATATATACCATCTGAAATGCCATACACACACACATGTATAATTTGCTACCACCTTCTCACTGCCTATAATCAGCATTAGGTAATCACAGTTTCAAAAGTTTATTAATTAGTTGAGTGTGATGATATAAACTTGTAACCCCAGCACTAGGGAGGCAGAGGCAAGAAGATTTCTGTGAGTTTGAGGCCAGCCTGGTCTACATAGAGAGTTCCAGGCCACCCAGGGTTACATAGTAAGACCCTGTGTGAAAAAAAGAATCCAGTAGTAGATTAGAGGTTGCAAAAGATAAGTAGTTGAGCGTGGTAGTGCATGCCTGTAGTCCCAGCACTTGGGAGGCAGAGGCAGGCAGATCTCTGTAAGTTCAAGGCCAACCTGGTCTACATAGCGAGTTCCAGGCCAGCTGGGGCTACAGGGAAACCCTGTTTCAAAAAGACCAAAGAAAGGGGGGGGGATTCACACAGAAGAAAACTGTGCAAGGGTCAGGGAGAACCTTGTACTAGTGAGCCACAAGGCAGCCTCAAGCAGATTAATGGATGTGTAATTAGAGTCCCTAAAAGAAGAAGGAGGTAAAAAGAAAAAAAAAAGCTTGAAAAATCTCTAATAAATGTGCAAGTTTGTTGAAAGCTATACACTTCCTGTATTGGTGACATTCCTCATTATTGTGATCAGATACCTAACAAGAAGCCACTTAAGGAGAAGAGGGCTATTTGGGTTCTTAGTTTTAGGGAATACAGTCCATCATAGTGGGAAAGGCATAGTGGCAGGGGTCTCCATGGCAGCAGGAGTGTGTAGAAGCTGCTTGCTTAAATCTTAGCCGATCAGGAAGCAGAGAGAGAGGCCGAGAAGAAGCAGGGCTAGGCTACAGCCCTCCAGGCCTGTCCCTAGGGACTCACTTCCTCCAACCAGCCCCCACCTCCAAAAGAGTCTACAACCTCTCCAAACAGAGCTGCCAACTGGGGACCAAGTGTTCAAATACATGAGCTTATTAGGTTCATTCTACATCTGAGCCATAACACCCGCATATCCAAGAAGTTTGACAAATACCGAGCACAAGAAACATAAAAATGACATCAAAGATCACCATCACAAATTGCTTTAAATGACTGTCAAAGAGGGAAAAATACTGTACTGAGGATTGAACTCAGATCCTCATAATGTTAATCACAGATGCTACCACTGAGCTACGTTTCCAGTGCCTACAAAGAAAATCTTAAAACCCAGAGAAAGGAAAAAAAAAAGAACAAAGATAAGGATAGAAAAATTTCTTGTCAAAAATAATGTGAGTGAGGAGCTGGAGAGACAGCTCAGTGGTTAGGAATGTATGCTGTGTGTCCATGAAGACCTAGGTTCAGATCCCTACACCCCTGTAGCAAGCTGGGCGTGATCTCATGTGGTCCTATAACTCCAGTGCTGTAGGGGCAGGGTAGAGACAGCAGGATTGCTAGAATTGCCTGGTTGCCAGGATACCCAAAACATGAGCTTCAGTTTCAGAAACAGACCCTGCCTCAAAGGAATAAAGTGGCGAGTGACAGAGGGGAACATCCAGTGCCCTCCTCTGGCCTTCCTGCATATGCACACATGGGCATGCACACCTGCACATACACATAAAGAGTTGGAAAAGCATGCCGGGCGTGGTGGCGCATGCCTTTAGTCCCAGCACTCAGGAGGCAGAGGCAGGCAGATCGTTGTGAGTTCAAGGCCAGCCTGGTCTACAT
Source organism: Nannospalax galili (assembly GCF_000622305.1). Taxonomy (NCBI): domain Eukaryota; kingdom Metazoa; phylum Chordata; class Mammalia; order Rodentia; family Spalacidae; genus Nannospalax; species Nannospalax galili. The sequence goes on along the minus strand of NW_008346549.1, from coordinate 1,213,361 downwards.
AGTGAGTTCAGGTCAGCTGGGACTACAGGGAGACCCTGTCTCAAAAGACAAAAAAAGAATTGGAAAAGCAGTTGATGATGATGATGATGATGATGATGATGATGCAAGCAAGAACATAGTATAGCAATATCTTTAAGGTAGTACAAGAAAAATATTGACAAATCCAGCCAGGCGTGTTGACACATGCCTTTAGTCCCAGCACTCAGGAGGCAGAGGCAGGTGGATCTCTGTCATTTCAAGGCCAGCCTGGTCTACATAGTGAGTTCCAGGCCAAATACTGTCCCCACCAAGACTATCTTTCAGAAATGAAGGCAATGATGGGCATGGTAGTACATGCACTTGGGAAGCTGAGGCAGGAGAATTGCAAATTCCAGTCCAGCCTGCACTACATAGCGTGACCCTGTCTCAAAAGACCAAACATACAGGAAGGCAAAATAGGCCTCTGCTTCCTAGAAGATAGATATACATACTTTTCCTGTTCATGTCACAAACAAAAACCCTGGATGCTATGAATAAAATAAACAGGGGATTCTGCTAACAAGAAGACTGAAGAGGCCACATGAGGCTCTTTAACAAGGCAGACACACACACACACACACACACACACACACCCCACCCAGGGTAGATAGTGAACACATGCTAAGAGCATGCACTTTCAACCCTACTCAGCAATGACAAAGAGCCTCTTGCTCACAGGTGTCAGTGGGAGCAAACTGGAAGCCTAGAGTCCCATATCCACCTGGCAGCCTACTAAAATACAAAATTTAAGTAAGATCAAGAGTCTTAACCAAACTGTCCACATTTTGTATTGAAAATCTCATATCAGAGGCTGAGCACAGTGGTCCATGACTATAACTCCAACGCTCAAGAGGCAGAAACTGGAGCACAAGTTTGGGGACAGACTGGGCTACATGGAGAGTTCCATGTTAGGGGCTGAGATGGTTCAGTGAGTAAAATGCCTGCTGTGAAAGCCTGATGACCTTGGTTCAAGTCCCCAGAACCCATGGCAAAACTGGGCATGGTACACATTTCTAACCCCAGCACTGGGAGACTGTGGTGGTTAGAATTGTCAGCTTGACACCTAGGAGCCAGGCCTCCAGACATCCCTGTGAAGGATTGTTTAGTCTGGGAGAATATCTGTGAAAGATTGTCTTGATTGTGTTAATTCATGAGGGGCACTCATCTTAATTGTGGGCAGGACCATTCCCTGGGCGGGGGACACAAACTACATAAAATAGAGAAGAGGGAAAGATAAGCGCTAGCATGCATTCATTCACTGCTCTCTACTCTTGACTATGGACGTTTTGTGAGCAGCTCCTTCAAGCTCCTGCCACTGTGGTTTCCCTGTCATGATGGACTGTAACCTGGAGCTGTGAGTGAAATAAGCCTTTGTCCCTTAAGTTGCTTTTGTCAGGTATTTTATCATAGCAACAGAGAAAGAAACTAAGACAGAGGTGGACACAGGTGGATCCCAGGGGCTCCCTGGTCAATCAGTCTGGCAGAAATGGCAAGGCAAAAAATAAGGGGAGGACTTGGAGGAATATCTCAGTGGCTGTTCATGCAAAGGACTCTGGTTCAATTCCCAGCATACACATGGTGGCTCACAAGCATCTGTAACTCCAATTCCAGGGGATCTTCTGACTCTCTTGGGCACTGTGTGCATGTGGTATATATATATATGCAAAACACACATACACATAAAACAAAAATAAATATTTAAAACATGGAGAGTAATAAAGGACGACCTTTAGCCTTCACAAATCATATGAACTGCCACTCACACCCACACATATGCATATTGCATACACACACACACACACACACACACACACAAATAGGAACTACAGCAGTGGCTCAGTATTAAGGGCATTTGCAGCTCTTTTTAAATTTTATTTATTATTTTTTAATTCATGTGTATGAGAGTATTGCCTGCATATATGTAAGTAGACCCATGTCATGCAATGCCTGCAGAGGCCAGAAGAGGGTGTTAGATCCCCTGGAACTAGAGCTAAGGATGGTTATTAGCTGCCATGTGGGTGCTGGGAACTGAACCTAGGTTTTCTGCAAGAGCAGCCAGTGCTCTTAACTGCTAAACCATCTCTTCAGCCCCCATTTGCTGCTCTTGTAGAAGAACCAAGTTCCTAGCACCCACATTGGGCAACTCACAACCACCTGTAACTCCAGTTCCAGGGGATTCTGATCCCCTCTTCTGGCCTTCATGGGCACTTGCACACATGTGGTCTATACATACACAGGCATATACACATAAATAAAAATAAATCTTTAAACAAACAACAATAACTACAACAAAACCGAAAAGAGTAAAGGGGCAGAAGAGATAGCTCAGTGGTTAAAAGCTCACAGAGCTCTTGTAGAAGACCTGAGTTTGGTTCCAATCACCCATGTTGGGTGGCTCACAACCACCTGTAACTCCAATTCAATTCCAAGACCAGGACCGTTTTGTCGCTGCAGTACCTGCACACATGCAGTTCATATAAATTCATGCGGTTACACATATTCACATAAAATAATAAATAAATAAATAATAAATCTTTAAAAAGAAAGGAATAAATATCTTTCATCGTAATGAATACCAGTAAGATAGCAAACTAAATAAAAGAACAATGAGGGGCTGGAGAGATGGCTCAGCAGTTAAGTGCACTGGCTGCTCTTGCAGATGACCCAGGTTCAGTTCCCAATACCCATATGGCAGCTTACAACTGTCTGTAACTCCAGTGCCAGGGGATCTGACATGTGGGTATACTCACACACAGTCAGGCAAAATACGCATGCACATAAAATTATATAAATAAATAAATCAAATAAATAAATAAATAAATAAAGACAATGAATGGACACAAAAGACACAAATTTTAGAATTACTTAATATTTTAAAGTAGCCAGGATAAAAATGCTTTGATGAGCAATTACAAATATGATCAAAGTGATTTAAAATAAATAGAAAGTCTCATTAAGGAAATAAAACATATAAAGAAGAGGCTGGGCATGGTGGCACACGCCTTTAATCCCAGCACTTGGGAAGCAGAAGCAGACGGATCCCTGTGAGAGTGAGGCTAACCTGGTCTATATAGTGAGTTCCAGGCCAGCTGGGGCTACAGGGAGACCTTGTCTCAAAAAACAAACAAACACAAAACAGAAGAAGAAGAAGAGGAGGAGGAGGAGGAGGCATCAAATGGGAATTTCAGAAGCAAAGCTACAATAACTAAAATTAAGAAGTTAGTGGACAGACTCAACATCAACAAGAAAGAGACAGAGAAAGGGCTGGAGAGATGGCTCAGCAGTAAGAGTACTGACTGCTCTTACAGAGGACCTGGGTTCAGTTGCCAGCACCCACATGGTAGCTAACAACCATCCATAACTCCAGCTTCAAGGGATCCAACGCTCTCTTTTGACCTCTGTGGGCATCCCACAACATGGGTGCACTTGCATACATGCAGGCAATACACACATACACATAAAATAAAAATAATATATAGTATATATCATAGACATAATATAAAATTACATATGTATATATAATTTTTAAAAAGAGTTTGAATGGAGGTACCTTGCATGGGTAAATAATACTGCTCCCAGAAGCTTTAACTTATTAAACAAAAATACCAGTGCTGAGTGTGGAATAGCTCCCTGAGTTCTTAGTTAGGAAGACCCCAGAGGCCCTCAAAACAATACAGGTATTCCCATTGCTCTTGGTCACCCACCAGGACTAAGTGGTAAGACCATATTGTTGAAGACAGAGAAACCAAGTTGGAACTGGTCTGGAAGCTTCTTCCCTGTTGGCTAACTTTCACAGTGCTGGAAGGTACTATGCAGGTTGGAGAAGAAATGCCATCAGTGATCTTACCCAGGCTTCAGCCTCGTGAGCTACAATATTAACCTGCCAGGCAGGATGTGCCCACTGGTGTAGTAGTGTTATGGGACTAACCATGTACTTTCTGACTGTGTGTGAAGACTGCTCCACAAGTGGGACTCCATATCAGTACTGTAAACCTAATCAAAAAATCAAAAAAAAAAAAAAAAAAAAAAAAAAAAAAAAAAGCCAGGGCCAGGGCAGTCATAGGCCCTAGCAGGGAACCTTCAACAGCTGTTTGGCTAAATGGACATAGTGTCAAAATGCCTTCATTCAAGTACTTGTGTTTATACACATAGATCAGTGCCACTCTTAACCTTCATCAGAGAAACTTCTTTATGCAATTGGCCAACAGTTAATGAAGAGATTCATAATGGCTCAAAGTGTTAGGAATAAGTGATGAGTGTTATGCCCTAAATGAGACATCTGTATTACCCCTTCCAAGTCTCAGGGAAAACTGTGGAAGAAGGAATAAGACAAGACAGAGAAGATGGAATTTTATGTGATGGTAAAGAAAAATGGGGCTGCATGTGGTAGCACACTCTTTTAATCCCAGCACTCTTGAGAAGCAAGTGGAACTCTGTGAGTTTGAGGCCAGCCTGGTCTACATAGTGAGTTCTAGAACAGCCAGGGCTACAAAGCAAGGCCCTGTCTCATAAAACAAGCAGGCTGGAGAGATGGTTCAGTGGTTAAGAGCACTGTCTGCTCTTGCAGAGGACCTGAGTTCAATTCCCAGTACCCATATGGCAGCTAAAAACCATCTGTAACTCCAGTTCCAGGGGATCAGACACCATCATCTGACCTCCTCGAGCACTGTACAACACAGGTACACTTACATACATGCAGGAAATACACTCATACACATACAATAAAAATAATAAAATATTTTTTTAAAAAAGCAAAAAATGCCAGCCATGGTGGCACACACTTTTAAGTCCCAACACTTGGAAGACAGACGTGGGAGAATCTGTGAGATAGAGGCCAACCTGGTCTACATAGTGAGTTCCAGGCCAAATGGGGCTACAGGGAGACCATGTCTCAAGAAACACACAAAAATAAAAGATGAAATCATGCCCATGACATGTGCAGGAAAATGGATAGAACAGGAAATCATTATGTTAAGGGAAATAAACCAGACTCAGAAAAACAAATACCACATTTCCTCTCGTATGCAAAACTTAGATTTAAAATTATGTGTGTATTTTATATCTGTGTGTATGTGAGTCACAAATCTAGAAGAGGGACCGTGAGGGGAGAGAAGAGATGCTAAGGGAAGTGAAAATAAGAGAGTAATGGATTACATGTAATCAGAAAGCAGAAAGGGGGACTCTCTGGGGGAAGAAAAGGAACCAGATGGAGGCAGAGGGTACCAGGGGAGAGAAATGATGGAGAAGAAAGTATAATGACCCATCTGCATGACGATGCTATGATGAAACCAATTCTTTGCATGCTAACCTAGAAGATTAATTTTTTTTTTTGGTCTTTTTGAGACAGGGTCTCCCTGTAGCCCCAGCTGTCCTGGAACTCACTATGTAGACCAGATTGGCCTCAAACTCACAGAGATCCACCTGCCTCTGCCTCCCAAGTGCTGGGATTAAAGGCTTGCACCGCCATGCCTGGCTAGAAGATTAATTTTTAAAACACATCTTACTGTTAATCATCCTGAACATATAAAATGGACAATTTATATTTATTTATTTATTTATTTATTTGTTTGTTTGTTTGATCTTTTTAAGATAGGGTCTCCCTGTAGTCCCAGCTGGCCTGGAACTCACTATGTAGATCAGGTTGGCTTGAACTCACAGAGATCCACCTGCCTCTGCCTCCCGAGTGCTGGGACTAAAGGTACGTGCCACCGTGCCTGGCTTGGACAATTTATATTTTAAGTGTGTTAGCTACATACTTTTTAAATTATATATCATAAGATGTTTACATTTTTCCATATTTAAAAACTCCCCCAAACATCAGGAAGAACATAATAAGCAAATTATTAGTGAATGCAACAGACCTTCCTTCTCTTTTGTTTTCTAAATCATGCTTCATAATTCAAGTAAGTATTATTACACTGTCTATTGTAGTTTCTAATTTACATAGAGGAAATATCTAAAAGTAATTGTATCAGGAACAGGGGAGGGTAAAGGAAAACAGAGTTTTCTGCACTTCATCCTACCTGGCAAAATGTTGATGTTAAGAGGCTTGCTGAGTTAAACACACATAGTATAATTCTAGACCAATCCCTTAGAAATAATACAAAACCTATAGAAAATTCAAAATGGAATTTTGTAAGATTTTCAAGTAAGCCACAGGAAGAAAGGCAGAAATGTGGGGGAGGCAAACAAGAACAAAACAGCCAACTTAAATTTCACTATATCAAAAATTACATTAAATATATATGCAGAAGTTAATGACAGAATGGAAAAATAACTTGGCTTGGATGTCTGTTTCTTAAAAGAAATTCACTCATTGGGTGTGGTGGCACACGCCTTTAGTCCCAGCACTTAGGAGGCAGAGGGAGTTGGATCTCTGTGAGTTCAAGGCCAGCTTGGTCTACATAGGGAGTTCCAGGCCAGCTGGGGCTACAGGGAGACCCTGTCTCAAAAAGACCAAAAAGGAAAAACAAAAAAAAACTCACTCAACTACTCTGAAATACACATGTTGAAAGCAAAA
>NW_008346549.1:1203784-1206552 GCF_000622305.1 Nannospalax galili | reverse complement strand
TGGATCTCTGTGAGTTCAAGGCCAGCTTGGTCTACATAGGGAGTTCCAGGCCAGCTGGGGCTACAGGGAGACCCTGTCTCAAAAAGACCAAAAAGGAAAAACAAAAAAAAACTCACTCAACTACTATGAAATACACATGTTGAAAGCAAAAGGATAAAAATGATACTACAAAGCCAGGTGTGGTGGTGCATGTCTTTAATCCCAGCCACTCGGGAGGCAGAGGTGAGCGAATCTCTGTGAGTTCTGAGGCCAGCTTGGTCTACAGAGAGAGTTCCAGGCCAGCTGGGGCTATAGGAGACCCTGTCTCAAAAAGACCAAAAAAAAAAAAAAAAAGATATGTACTGACATTAGCCAAATGAATACAAGGGTGGTCATATTTGTTTCAAACATTATTCATTAAGAAAATTGCCAGAGGCAGAGAAAAATGTTCATAGTGATAAAATTAGCAATCCAGCAAGAGACATAATAATATTAAACACTTGTGTGTCAAACAACAGAGCCACAAACTGTTCACATGGTCCATGCCAGGAAAAGGGATGAACAATAGGGACTACAGCACAGATAAGTCTAGAAAACATGCTAAGTGGAAAAAGTTGCATACAAAGTCTCAACTATTGTATGCTTCCATTTGTACGAAATATCCAAAGCAGTTATATACATGTACAGAGAAAGTGGTTTAGTGGTGAACATGGGGCTTGGAGAAGAAAGCGGAGAATAGAAACTAGAAATGAACTCGTAGTGGGCACACAGTTTACTTGGGGGTAATGAAATTATTTTAATTTTATCACGTAAGATTACAGATATGCTAAAATCCACTGAATTATATAGTTTTTGTGTATGTAGCCCAGGCTGGCCTCAATCTCACAATCCTCCTGCCTCCACCTCCCAGTGGCCGAGATTACAGATGCCTGGTTCCCAAATTGTGTGTTCAGTTTTGTTTTGCTTTTTTTCAGGACTGAGAATTGAGCCCATGGCTTTGCACATGCTAGCAAGCACTCTACCACTGAGCTAGAGGCACAGCCCTCAAATTGTATGCTTTAAATGAGTGAATTATATGATCTAGAGCTACATCTCTGAAAAGATGTTTTGAAGAAGAGCTAGGATAGACTAGAGCATGTTTGTTTGTTTGTTTGTTTGTTTGTGACAGGGTCTCCTTGTAGCCCCAGCTGGCCTGGAACTCACTATGTACATCAGGCTGGCCTAGATCTCTGTGAGAGCTACCTGCCTCTTCCTCCCAAGTGCTGGGATTAAAGGCATGCACCACCATGCCTGGTGAGCATGTACATTTTATTCATTTATTTGGTCTTTTTGAGACAGGGTCTCTGTGTCTCACCAGCTGTCCTGGAACTCATTATGTTGACCAGGCTGGCTTTGAACTCACAGAGATCCACCTGTCTCTGCCTCCTAAGTGCTGGGAGTAAAGGCTTGGGCCACCACGCCCAGCTGAGCATGTACATTTTTAATTATGAGAAACAAATCAACAAATTTAATAATATAGAACTATTTTATGTTCATGATGGTACTAAACTACTGTCAATAACGAATAAGAAAATGTCAAAAGTTTGGAAACTAAACAAAAACACATCTAAAATATCCTGTCTTTTTTTTTCAGATAGTAGCTGTCCTTCAGCTCATAATTCTCCTGCCTCAGCCTCCTAAATGCTGGGATTACAGGGAGCATGCATAGCATAGCAAGCCTATGTTGTAAATGTTCTTTTTTTAAAAATATTTTATTTATTATTTTTATTTTATGTGTGTGAGTGTATTGCCTAAAGTATGTAAATGCATACCTCGGAGGTTAGAAGAGGGTATTGGATTCCACTGGAACTGGAGTTGTGGACAGTTGTTAGCTACTATGTGGGTGCTGGGAATTGAATCCTAGTACTCTGCAAAAGAAGCCAGTGCTCTTAACTGCTGAGCCATCTCTCCAGTCCTATAAATATTCTTTTAGGGTTTTCTGGTTTGTTTGTTTTCCTTCAGTGCTTATGATTGAACCCAGGCCTCATGCATGCTAGGCCAGTGCTCTATAGCTGTGCTACATCCCAACTCTTTCATTTTATCATTTTATTTAATTTAGGTGGGTTTTTTGTTTATTTGTTTGTTTGTTCGTTCGGTTGGTTGGTTGTTTGTTTGTTTGGTTAGTTGGTGTTTTTTTTTTTCTTTTTGGTCTTTTTGAGACAGGGTCTCCCTGTAGCCCCAGCTGGCCTAGAACTCATTATGTAGACTAGATCTGCCTGCCTCTGCTTTCCGGGTGCTAGGATTAAAGTGTGTGCCACCAACACATTAAAAGTGTGTGCCCAGCCACATTAGCATCTTTTATTTTAGAATCACAGATTTGACTTCTAGGGTCTCTGCACACATGCCAGGTCCTGGCCTGGTTTTATTCGAGGTCTGTTAGCACTAAGCATGCTGACCTATCTGTCCTCTGCAGTGGTCTTTTGTTGCCAGGAGACTATCTCTCAAATTATTATTATTTTATTTTTACTTTTATTTGCAGTGCTGGAGATCAAACCCAGGCAAATGCTCTACCACTGAGTATCCCACCCAGTTTTTTGTTTTGTTTTGGGTTTTATTTTGTTTTGTTTTATTTTTTGTCTTTTTGAGACAGGGTTTCCCTGTAGCCCCAGCTGGCCTGGAGCTCGCTATATAGACCAGGCTGACCTTGAACTCACTGAGATCCGCCTGCCTCTGCCTCCCAAGTGCTGGGATTAAAGGCATGCACCACCATGGCCGGCTTAATCTGGGTTTTTTTAAAAACAAAACTGATT
>NW_008346549.1:1198635-1203407 GCF_000622305.1 Nannospalax galili | reverse complement strand
GTGCACCATGACACACATTTTCAAACAATGATTTTGGATCTCACTGAAAAGAATTTCATTGCAGCTTACCAGAGCAGGTTGGAAGGCAAAAATAGTACCTGTTGGAATTAGATGCTTTAGGACTGGAGCCAAGTACTAGAGCCAAGCCCATCCCTCTAACTCAAGTTTCCCTCCCTTCTTTCCTTTGTTCCTTTTTTAATTTTTTTATTTTATTTTGTCTTTTTGAGACAGGTCTCTGACCTGAACTCACTATGAAGACCAGGCCGGCCTTTAACTCACAGTGGTCTACCTGCCTCTGCCTCCCAAGTGCTGGGAAGTAAAGGCATGTGCCATCACCCCTGCCTCTTCCTTTTTTAAAATTTTGTCTTTTTGAGACAGGGTCTCCCTGTAGCCCCAGCTGGCCTGGGACTTGCTACGTAGACCAGGCTGGCCTTGAACTCAGAGATCTGCCTGCCTTTGCCTCCCAAGTGCTGGGATTAAAGGTGTGAACCACCATGCTCAGGCTCCTTTCTTTCTTTTTTAAGACTAGATCTCCTTACCTCAAGGTGGCTTCAAACTTAGTGTGTAATTGATGGTGATCTTGAATGTCTGATTCTTCCTCTACCTGCTGAGTAATGGGATTCCAAATATGTGCCACCACTCCTGTGTTTTGTTTTGTTTTTTGAGACAGGATCTCCCTATAGCCCCAGCTGGCCTGGAACTCACTACATAGATCAGGGTGGCCTTGATCTCACAAAGAGATCGCAAATGGATCCACCTGCCTCTGTCTCCCATGCTCTGGAATTAAAGGCATGTGCTGCCACCCCTGGCTGGCTTTTTATTTCTGAGGCAGAGGCAGGTGGATCTCTGTGAGATTGAGGCCGGCCCGATCTATATAGTGAGTTTCAGGCTAGTTGGGGCTACAGGGAGATCCTGTCTCAAAAAACAGAAAACATAAAAAGCCAAAAAAAAAAAAAAAAAAAAAACAAAAAAAAAAAAAAAAAAGGCTTAGAAGTAATAGCCAAATTCACCAAAATACAGGGAAATATGGTGTGCTGGTACACACCTGTAATCCCAGTACTGGGATGCTGAGGCAGGGAGACATTTAACTGGAAGCCAGCCCTGGCTACATAGAGATTACCCAAAAGACAAACCAATTAGATTGCTATTGATTACCCCCCAGATAACAGTACCACTCACTACTGCACCAGTAGAGGTAATTTGCTGTGCCAGTTGTTATGGTTATTAGGCTTTAGAGCTGAGTTGGACCATTGGTTGATTTTTCTCCCTTAGCAGCTTGCATAGTATCCTCCAGAACTATAAGAGCTAGTCTTCAGGGAGAAGGTTTCCAGGTCAGTTCTTGCTCCATTGTTCCAAGTCCTGTCTTCAGCAGCTGGGTCTTATCTTCAAGTTCTGGGAGATAACTAAGAGCTCTGGCAAGAGCCTGTGTTAGTTTGGGAGTCTCTTGGACTACTCTGACCACGCACTGGAAGGGAGGTCTCTCCTGTCTGGCACTGTGCTCCTTGCCATACAGCCTCCAGTTATATATATGCACTAATATTCAGACACCACATGTGCATTTCTCAGGAGGTTCCCAAGTAAACACATTTCCTTCTGGCTTCCCTAAGCCCCCAAGTTCCATTCATCTCTACTCTCTCTGCCCCCATCCAATCTCCCTCCTCTCTCCCTCTCTCCCCAGTGCAAGCCCCCCCATTATCCCCTTCCTCCCCCCAATAATGCCCACCCCCACCATCCCCCCAGCTGAGTTCCCTCCTCCCTCACCACCATGGCCCCCCGCATGTCCCTCCCTCCTCTCCTCCCAGTCGAACACTCCCACTTTCCCTACCTCCCCTGGTAACATTTGTTCCCTACTATTCCCTTCTTTTGGGCTCTTTCTTTCCCTTTCCCTCTGTTTCTTTTCCATTTTCCTGGCTTCTGGTGTTACATCAGAATATATACTCACATATAAGGGATTGGTGCTATGATTCGAAAATGAGGGAGAACATATGCCATTTGTTTTTCTGAGTTTGTGTTACTTCACTTAGTATAACAGTCTCTCATTCCATCCATTTACCTGCAAATTTCATGATTTCATCTTTTCTTACTGCTGAGTAGAACTCCATTGTGCAAATGTACCACATTTTCATTGACCATTCGTCAGTTGAGAGATATTTCTTAACTATTGTGAAGAGAGCAGCAACAAACATGGATGTACAGGGTATCTCTACAGTAGGATGAGTCCTTTGGGTATATGCCAAGGAGTGGTATAACTGGATCATACGGTATATAACAACAATAGCAACAAATCAACAGCTATATTTATATTCTAGCAATGAATATGTGAAAACCAAAGTTAAAATACAGTATTACTTACAGTGACTCCCAAAGGGGCATGCTTAGATATAAATCCAACAAAATTTGGATTTTATGTGAACAAAGACTTATGGGCTGAAGCTATGAAACTGAGGTAAGGAGGCAAAGATCTAAACAAATAAAAAGATGTTCCCTCATGTAACCTGGAAGTTCCTCCAAAAGGCTAAAATTGGTTGGGGAGATGGGTCTAGAGACCCACGCTGAACGTACTAGGAAAAGGGATGGAGCCGCCACCATATTGAACATGGGGAAATGAGATGCACGGGCCTTGGGGTGAGACAGCATGTGAAAAGCTGATGGAGACCACAGGCAGGACATGCTGATGGCAGGCGTTTCAAATATAAGCCTATGAGAATTCATGCCTTTGTAAGTCACCCTTTCCTGGATGTCAAAACCTGAATAGACGGTATTTTCTCAGTTTGTCAGCCCTGGGACCTCAGAAGGCATGGGTATGTGGGTCTCCCAAGAAGGGGGAGGGGAAAATTTAGCAAAACACCTTATCTCGGGATGGAAGACAACACAGCAAAGATGTGAATACTTCCACTCTTAAAATATTTCAGCAAGACTGCCTGCAGATATAGGCAGCATTATTCTAAAACTAATATGGAAAGGCAAAAAGAATTGCAATCGCTAACACAATTCAGAAAAAGAAGAGTAAACTGGGAGGAATCACTGGACCAGATTGTGTGTGTGTGTGTGTGTGTGTGTGTGTGTGTGTGTGTTCACATGTGTGAGATATCATGGGGATGTATGTGCTTCGGTGCGCACATGGAGGTCAAAAGACAACCTTGGGTGTCGGTCCTCACCCTCTGCCTTCTTTTCAGTCAGGCTCTCTTTGCTGTTTTTCTGCTATGTATGCCAGGCTGCCTGTCCATGAGGTCTCAGGGGGTCTCCTATCTCTGTCCCTCACTTCCTGCAGGAGTGCTAGGATTGCAGGTGCTTGTGCTATGTGTCTGGCTTTATCTTTTAACATGGATTCTTGCGATTCAAACTCAAGTCCTCACACTTGTCCATCAAGCACGTTTACCCACTCACCCATCTTCCCAGTCTGCAATGCCAGATTTTAAGATTGACACGGATTGTGTAGTATGGGTGGAGAGATATATGCATGTCCAGTGAAATGAAATAGAGAACCCAGAACTAGCCTCACACAGGTACAGCCAACTGGGGTTTGTGTGAGTCTCTGCTTTCTTCTTTTGTCATGGAATTGCTTTTGCATGCTTAACAAACCCCAGTTGGCTATAGAGATGGCTCAGCAGTTAAGAGCACTGGCTGCTGTTCCTAAGGACCTAGGTTCACTTCCTAGCATCCACATGGCAGCTAACAACTGTCTGTAACTCCATTTCCAAGGGATCCAACGCCCTTTTGTGGACTCCATGGGCACTGCATACATGTGATGCATTTACATACATGTAGATCAAAAAAAAAACCCATCCCACTCATATACATAAAATAAAAATAAGAAAACATGGGCTGGAGAGATACTCAGTGGTTAAGAACACTGGTTGTTCTTGCAGAAGACCAGGGTTTGAATCTCAGCACCCACATGGCAACTAACAACTGTCCATAACTCCAGTTCAGAGAATCTGACAGCCTCTTCTGTCTTCCGCAGGCATTACACAACATGGGTGCACTCACCTATATGCAGGAAATACACACATACACACAAAATAAAAATAATAAATAAAATATTTTTTAAAATAAGAAAACATTTAAAAATAAATTCAATGTTTAAAAACAAAGCAACTTGCTCTGCTTCCCTGGGCCTGCACGACCTGCAGGCCTCTCTCCCACCTGCAGGCCTCTCTTCCGGAAACACTCTGGACCTGGCCCCACCCTCACCTCCCTCTACTTCCCTGGACCTGCATGACCCTCCAGCCTCTTTCTTGGACACTGGGGCTTAACTTTCCTCTTTCTGATCCTTTGTATACAGACCAACCCAGCTCCTCAGTGCAGTCCCCAGGAGCCCTTGGGGCTGCTTCCCACCCCCATCTTCCTTTGCATCTCTGGGTAGCACAGCCACCAGCTGCCCTAGACCAGTATCTTTCCTGGGCCCAGCTCCCAGGCCAGTCCAACCCCCAAATTACTGAGGCCAAAATCTTTCCTGGAGGGATCCAGACCTTAGGAGAAAGCCTGAGAGCATCTGATCTTCATTTGACTTGGGCCACTGTGGGAACTCCTGAAGACAAAAGAAATCTGGACAGTTCAATATAATATCAAAAGAGAGAACTGGAATCTTAGAAGAACCAGCTTTTCAGGCCCCAAAAAGTAAACCACAAAGACACATAAAGTTTACAAAAAGAAGCAGACCTAAACTTGAAGGCTTGAGTCTCACACAAGAATCAGAAACCACAAAAGAAATTCATATGTCAAAGTCACAGAGAAAAAAATAATAACATGAAAAACCAAAATAATATATC
>NW_008346549.1:1195975-1198404 GCF_000622305.1 Nannospalax galili | reverse complement strand
GAATACTCAGGCTGAAATGAAGAAGGAAGTGAAACAGTCAATAAGCCAATTAGAAATGACAGGAGAAAGCCTCAACAACAGAATGAACTAATTGGAAAACAGAGTATCAAGACTGGAAGATAAAGTGGACGAACTAGACCACTCAAGCAAAGATTATGAAAAATTTAGGAAATCACAAGAATGGAATATGCAGGAATTGAGTGATACCATAAAAAGACCAAACTTGCGAATCATACGCATACAGGAAGGAGAAGAATCCCAAGACAATGGCATGGACCAGATTTTCAACAGAATTGTGGAAGAAAATTTCCTAAACTTAAAGAAAGACATGCCCATACAAATACAAGAAGCATATAAAACACCAAACAGACAGGACCAGAAAAGAAACTCTCCACGGCACATCATAATAAAAACACTAAACGTGCAAAACAAAGAGACAATACTGAACGCTGCAAAAGAGAAACAATAAGTCACATATAAAGGAAAACCCATTAGGATTACAGCTGACTTTTCAGTGCCAACTATGAAAGCCAGAAGAGCCTGGACCAAAGCATTCCCAGTTCTAAATGACCACAGATGCCAATCCAGATTACTATACCCAGCCAAAATGTCTATTATAGTCAAAGGGGAAAGAAAATTCTTCCATGATGTAAGTAGGCTGAAGGAATTCATGTCCACACAACCAGCCCTTCAGAGAGTTCTGGAAGCAATACAAAGAGCTGAAGAAAGGAATGACTATACCCAAGGGGATGTGGGAAGAAATTCAATGAAGGTATAACTGTGGAAATGAACAGCTATATCACTAATGTAAACAAATAAAAATGACAGGATTCAATACTCATCTACCATTAATAACTTTAAATATTAACAGACTGAACTCCTAGTCAAAAGACACAGACTAGGTGAATGGATTAAGAAACAAAACCCATCTTTTTGTTGTCTGCAAGAAACTCATCTCACTTTCAAGGACACTATCTTAAAGTGAAACGATGGAAAAAAATATACCAAGCAAATGGTACTAAGAAAAAAGCAGGCATAGCAATTCTAATATCTGACAAAATAGACGTTAAATTAAAATTAATCAGAAGAGATAAAGAGGGCTACTTCATTCTGATCAAAGGAACAATAAATCAAGAAAATATTACAATCTTGAACATATATTCACCAAACTCTGGTGCAACCAACTTCATAAAAACAATACTACAGGACTTTAAGACCCAAATTAATCCCAACTCATTAATAGTAGGGGACTTCAATACCCCACTATCTCCATTAGATAGGTCAACAGGGCAGAGAGTTAACAGAGAGACATCTGAATTAAACAATACCATATATCAAATGGACTTAACAGGCATCTACCAAGTGTTCCACCCAAGCACCAAAGGACATACTTTCTACTCAGCACCCCACGGAACCTTCTCCAAAATCGACCATATTCTGGGGCACAAAACAAACCGCAACAAATACAAAAAGATTGAAATAATTCTATGCAGTCTATCAGACCACAATGCAATAAAGCTTAGAGTCAACACCCGAAGAAGCCCTAATCACCACATGAACATGTGGAGATTAAACAACACACTCCTAAATGATGAATGGGTCAAAAGAGAAATTAAGAAAGAAATAGAAGTATTCTTGGAACTAAATGAAAAGGACAATACAACACAACAAAACCTCTGGGACACGCTGAAAGTGGTCCTTAAGAGGGAAGTTTATAGCTCTAAATGCCTACATTAAAAAATCAGGAAGAACACAAATAAATGATTTAACGTTGCAACTCAAGACATTTGAAAAGCAACAACAAACAAAACCCAAACCCAGAAGACAAGAAGAAATAACAAAAATCAGGGCAGAAATTAATGAAATCTAAACAAAGAAAATGATACAAAGAATCAATGAATATGAGAGCTGGTTCTTTGAAAAGATAAACAAGGTTGACAGACCGCTAGCCCCATTAACCAAAAGAAAGAAAGAGCACCTCCAAATCAACAAAATCAGAGATGAAAGGGGAAACATCACATCAGACACCAGAAAGATACAGAACATTATAAGGGAATACTTTAAAAACCTATATGCTACTAAATTTGAAAACGTAAAAGAAATGGACAGATATCTAAAAGCATGGGAACCACCAAAACTAAACCTAGAAGAGATTAACTGCTTAAACAGACCCATAACACAAAAAGAAATTGATACAGTACTACAAAACCTCCCGACTAAAAAAAGCCCAGGACCAGATGGATTTACAGAAGAATTCTATCAGACATTTAAAGAATATCTGCATCCAATTCTACTTAATGTATTCAAAAAGATAGAAATGGAAGGTGAACTTCCAAATTCCATCTATGAAGCCAGTATCACTCTAATACCAAGCCAGGTAAAGACATAACCAAAAAAGAAAACTATAGAGCAATATCCTTAACGAACAT
>NW_008346549.1:1182839-1195459 GCF_000622305.1 Nannospalax galili | reverse complement strand
ATAAAATAAAATATCTTGGAATAAACCTGACCAAAGACATTAAAGAGCTCTACAATCAAAATTTTAGATCTTTAAAGAAAGAGACTGAGGAAGACATCAGAAGATGGAACGACCTCCCATGCTCATGGAGAAGAATTAATATTGTGAAAATGACCATCCTACCAAATGTCATTTATAGATTCAATGCAATTCCAGTCAAAATCCCCATGACATTTTTCACAGAATTGGAAAAAACTATCTTAAGATTCATATGGAATCACAAGAGACCTCAGACAGCCAAAACAGCCCTTAGCACTAAGAGCAATGCTGGGGGGATTACTATACCAGATTTTAAGCTGTATTACAGAGCTATAGTCATAAAAACAACATGGTACCAGCACAAAAATAGACCCATAGATCATTGGAACAAAATCGAAGACCCAAATATGAGTAAATGCAGTTTCAGCCACTGATATTTGACAAAGAGGCCAAGAATATTCACTGGAGGAAAAAAGAGAGCATGTTCATTAAATGGTGCTGGCAAAACTGGATCTCCACCTGTAGAAGAATGAAACTAAACCCCTATCTTTCACCCTGCACAAAAGTCAATTCCAAATGGATCAAAGACCTCAATGTAAAACCTGAAACTCTGAAACTGTTAAAAGAAAATATTGGGAAAAACCTACAAGATAATAGGAGTAGGAAAGGATTTTCTAAACCAGACATCAATTGCTCAGGAAACAAGGGCAAGAATTAACAAATGGGACCTCATTAAACTAAAAAGCTTCTGCACATCAAAGGAGGCAACCAGGGAAGCAAACAGAAAACCCACAGAACAGGAGAAAATCTTCACCAGCGACACATCTGACAGAGGTTTAATATCCAGAATATATAATGAACTCAAAAAACAGAGAATCAAGACAAGAAGTAACCTGATTAATAGACAGGCTAAAGAGTTGAACAGAGACTTCTCAAAAGAAGAGGTAAAAATGGCTATGAAACATCTTAAAAGATGTTCAACATCACTAATAATTAGGGAAATGCAAATTAATACTACTCTAAGATTTCATCTTACCCCAGTCAGACTGGCTAAGATCAAGAGAACAAATGATACCAAATGTTGGAGAGAAGGTGGGGAAAGGGGAACACTCATCCACTGCTGGTGGGGCTGCAAACTTGTTCAACCCCTATGGAAAGCAGTGTGGAGAACTCTTAAAAAACTACAAATGAACCTACCATTTGACCCAGTTATACCACTGCTTGGCATATACCCAAAGAACTCATCCTATTGCAGGGACACTTGTACATTCATGTTTGTAGCTGCTGCTCTTTTCACAATAGCTAAGAGATGGAAGCAACCTAAGTGTCCCTCAACTGACGAGTGGATAATGAAAATGTGGTTCATTTATACGATGGAGTTTTACTCAGCAATAAAGAAAGATGAAATCATGAAATTTGCAGGTAAATGGATGGAACTAGAAACTGTTATACTAAGTGAAGTAACACAATCTCAGAAAAAAAATCGACATACGTTCTCCCTCATATGTGGATCCTAGAACCAAACCCTGATAAGTGAGTATGTATCCAGACATAACTACAGGAACCAGAATAATGGAAAGGAAACAGGGAGGTAATGGAAAAGAAAGAACCTGAAAGAGAACAGTAGGAAACAGGCCTTAATAAGGGAGATATGGATAAAAATTGGGTTAGTTTAAGGGAGGGGGGAGGGAAGGGTATACAAGGAACCTAGGGGATAAAGGGAAAGAAGGAGCTCAAGAGAGGTAGGACCATAGGAGAAGGGTATTATTAAGGGAGAAAGGGGGGAGATGGTGCCATGCTCTTGGCCCTTCACAAACCCTGAGCCAAAATAAACTTCTTTATAAATTAACCAATCTCAGGCATTTTGTTCTAGCAACACAAAACATTGCATAAAGCTAGATGTTCCCCCCACTACAATGTGGCAACCTTTTTTTTAACCTGATCATTTACATTTTTTATGGTTACAGGTACATCTGAATTTATTTGTAATAGCTCATGTTCAATTTCCTGCTACAACCACTCCTTTTTTCCATGTTCTCTTAGTTCCTCTGTGGGCATATACCTCTTTATATTTTTTTGAGCGCGTGTTCTCTTTCCTGCGCCACACCCTCTCTTTTTCTATGTTTTCTTAGTGTCTCTGTGTGTGTGTGTGTGTGTGTGTGTGTGTGTGTGTGTGTGTGTGTGTGTGTGTGTCTGTGTGTGTGTGTGTGTCTGTCTGTCTGTTTCTTATTCCACATTTGCCCTTTTTGACAGTTGCATGTCTTGGGTCTATTTCAGTGGTCCTCTATCAAGTGAATAACATATGAAGTTAATATCTACCAGAAACTTGGATGTTCTAGCCCCACCATACACTATTACTTCCCCCTGCTCTGTGCCTGGTATGAAGAGTCTATGGGGAGGGCTAAGAGAGGATGCCACCTACCTCCCTGCCCTCCTCAGACTGTTTCCACACCCAGCTTGCCAGACAGAGCCCAGGAGCAGGAAGCCTGTGTATGCACAGGGCGGGCACCCACATGCTTCCCAGGAGCTGGGCCTCAGATCCTATCTACTCCCCCTGCCTTTGTCTAGCACTGCGGACTTGGCACCCAGACCTGGCCTGGGTCAGCATTGCCCAAACAAGGCAGAAGCCAGAGCTGGACATCCAGGGCCAGGTCACACTGTTCCAGGAACACAAGGACACTCTGAGAGGCTTGAAGCCCTTGCCAGGATCTGCTCTTGGGCAGCCAAAGTGCCCCAGGAGAATGTGGTATGCCTCCCTCCCATCTGCAGCTGGCAGGGCCTGGATGCACTCACACATTCTTGCTTGCCTCCTGCACTTGCCCTTGCTTCTTGAAAAGACACCCAAGATGGAGATGCTCTGGCTTGTGGCTGGCCCTGGACAGGCCACCCTGCAGCCATGCTGCTGAACAAGCCTCACACTGCAGAAGAGGCTGCTGCTCACAGGCTTTTCCCACTTGTTCTTAGACCAGCCTCAGGTGTACCAAGCCAGGAGCAAAGGGGACCCAAGAAACTAAAGTGACAGGGAAAAGGGCCATCTATGAAGCTGAGGAGTTGCTGGGAAGAATTTCCCCTTACAGTGGGTTCAGAGGAGCGAATAGGAGTTCACCAAGGAGAAAGTGGAGCGAGGCATCCAGGAGCAGGGAGACCTTGAGACCAGCAACATGAGCAATGCTGGAGCTGGTACGGCTGGGGGGAGGTGGTGTGGAGGCCTGGAAGAGAGTTCACAAGGTCAAAGCCCCCAGAAAATCAGTCCAGTGCTGGTTACATGGCTACATGTAGCTGTGACGAGAGGCAGACACATGGCCGGGTGGCCAGTACCATGATGTGGTCTGACAGTCCCCCAAGACTCTGTGGGCTGGTGATGGTGGCGCACACGGGTAGGATTTGCTGAAGGAGGCAGAGGTAGGAGCTGGAGCACAGGCCATGGAGGAATGCTACTTACTGATTTGCTCCCCTGACCCCTGCTCAGCCTGCTTTCTTTTGCAATGCAAGCCCAACTGCCCAGGGATGGCACCACCCACAGTGGGCTGGGCCCTCACACATCATTCAACAATCAAGAAGGTTCCCCATGGACATGGCCACAGGCCAGTCCAATGAAGGCAATTCCCCAATTGAGGCTTCCTCAACCCAGGTATGTCAAGTTGACACTAACACTATCCAGCACAGTCCCCAATGGCAATATTAAGAGGTGGTGGGACCATTGAGAAGCTGGGGCTGGTGGGAATTGGTCTGGTCATTGGGGACACTTGCCTTGGAAAGGACTAAGGCAGTTATCATGGGAGCCTAAAGACAATACAGAAGAGAACCTGGCTCCTAAATTCTCTTGCAAAAGTTCCCACCCCATCCTATTTGTAATCACATGACGCCAAAGGGGCCCCACCCAACGGCTCAATCAGTGGGGCCACTGGCCTTGGAAATTTCAGCCTTCTAAACTGTGAACTGAATAAAACTCTTTTCTTTTCAAAGTACCCAGCCTCAAGTTACATTACAGCAATGGGAAATAGACTAATATGAACAGGGTTAGCAAAAAATAAAGCCTTCTTGTGACATGTGGGAAGAGGATACGACCTACGACCTGCTTGTTTTGGCCTCTGCTTGCTCAGACCTCAGTAACAAAGGGGCAGAAGTCAGTGGTAGAAAGCTTGCTTAGTGTGTGTGAGCCCTGGATTTGATCCTCACCACCAAAAATGAAACAAGCAGAAACGAAGAGTCAGGAATATTCATCCTACCACTTGAGAGGCAGAGACAAGAGGATCAGGAGTTCAAGGCCAGCCTCAATTCCCAAGAAAATTTGAGGCCAACCTGCACTACATAAGACCTTGCCCCAAAAATCAAACAAACAAAAAATCCCCCACACAGGCAGGAGTGAGGCAGGGTCAGGACCAGGTCTCTGAGCTAGGAACAAGTCCAAACAAGCAGAGACTATGACGTGGAGCTCCCTGGGGAAAAGTATGAGCACCTGGTTGCAGCTGATGTCTACACTGGTCAGCAGCAGTGTCCTGTGATGCAGAAAGGCTTTCAATTCTGATAGGTCCTGTTTATCTATTTTTTCTTTGTGGCTTTTTTTGTGTGTGATGGGAGAAAGTGAGGGTTTTTACTATGTAGCCCAGGCTGCCCTGGAACTGGCAGTGATTCTCCTGCCTCGGGCCCCTAAATGCACAGATTACCATGAGCCACACGTCTGGCCTTCTAGTTTTTTTTTTTTTTTTTTTTGTTTTTTTTTTTTGGTCTTTTGGAGACCGGGTCTCCCTGTAGCTCCAGCTGTCCTGGAACTCACTATGTAGACCAGGCTGGCCTTAAACTCACAGAGATCCACCTGCCTCTGCCTCCCAAGTGCTGAGATCAAAGGCGTGCACCACCACACCCGGCACCTTCTAGGTTTTTAAAAATATTTTATTTATTATTTTTATTTTACGTGTATGAGTGTTTTGCCTACATGTATGTAGGTGAACCTGTGTCATGCAGTGCCCACGAAGGTGAGAAGAGGGCATTGGATCCCCTGGAACTGGAGTTATGGACAGTTGTTAGCCACCATGTGGGTGCTGGGAATAGAATCCTAGTACTCTGCAAATGCGACCAGTGCTCTTAACCGCTGAATCATCTCTCCAGCCCAGCCTTCTAGTTTTTGTTTGAGTGTGTTTTGGGTATGGATTTTTAACATTTATTCACCTCAGATAGAAAATCAGTGACCACGAAGAGATGGTCCCGCCCAGGCCTAGTGAGTTTACTGGGGTTTCTTACAGGAGCACAGATGGCTCAGAGGCAGCTACAACAGACAAAAGCCCAATCCAGGGACTGAAGAGATGGTTCAGCAGTTAAGAGCACTGGCTGCTCTTGCAAAGGACCCAAGTTCAGCATCAACATGGTGGCTCACAATCATCTAACTCCAGTTCTAGGGGATCCTACTCCTTCTACTGGCTTCCAAGGGCACTGCATACACATGGTGCACTTACATACATGCAGGCAAAAATACTCATACACTTAAAAGTGCAAATCAATGAAATTTTAAAAATAAATAAACAAAAATGTTGGAAAGCCCACCCCTGCATGGGTGCTGACTCCTGAAGGTTGTATCCCTGCAGGTCCATGCACAGCTTGCAGGCAGCTCCACAGTCTTCTCTCTCTCTAGAAAATTGTTTGCCAATTTCACAAACTCAGGGAAGGAGGGGCCTTGGTATCCTGTAACTGTCTGAGATTCATAAACAGGTAAGTTTCATGAGCCCAGAAAGTTTCCTTAGCTTTCTCGATTGGGTGAGGCTCTCTCCTTCCTCTCAGAAAGGGTGTTTCCCGTTTATCAACTGTTCCCTTCTGCTAGTTTTGCAGTCTTGTCTTTGACATTTAACATTTAAGTATTTAGTTCTTTTTTTTTTCCTGGAGATCAAATCCATGTGATCTGAGGGGTCTGAATTCTTTTTATTTATTCTTTCCCTTATTGAATGTTTCGAGGCAGCTTTGTCAACGTCAATTAGCCAAAATGTTTACATTTATTTCTGGGCTTCCAATGCTCTTCCGTGAGTCTATGTCAGCACTTGTAGGCTCATCGCATGGTCTTGATTACTGTGATTTATTTATTTTTATTTTATGTATATTAGCGTTTTGCCTGCATCCACGTCATGCAATGCCCGCCGAGGCCAGAAGAGAGCATCAGATCTCCTGGAACTGGAGTTTCAGATGGTTGTCAGTCACCATGTCGGTGCTGGGAATTGAACCCAAGTGCTCTCCAAAAGCAGGTAGTACTCTTAACTGCTGAGCCATCTCTCCAGCCCTGTAATATTTTTAGTAGCATTAAATCAGGAGTGAACCTTTCAACAAGGTTCTTTTTCACACTGTTTTTCTCCATGCTATTTTTATCTTTGTGGTGCTGGGGATTGGGCCCCAGGCTGCGCACACACTAAATAAGAGCTCTGCCACAGAACTCTGTCTCCAGCCCTCTTTTTACTTTTTCTTTTGACACAGGGACTCATAAAATTACCCAAGCTGACCTGGAACTCACTCCGTAACCCAGGAACTTCTTGAATTTATAATCCTCCTGTCTCAGCTTAAGTAACTGGGATTATTGGCTGGTGCAACCAGGCTGGCCTCTTTTGCCTTTTCTGTGTCCCTTTCAATTCCATTTGAAATTTAGAATAGTCTTCCCCATTTCTGTTTTACAAAAAGGGCAGTTGGAATTTGGATAGGGTTTGCATTTAATCTGAAGATTTGTTGTTGTTGTTGTTGTTGTTGTTGTTGTTGTTTTGAGACAGGGTCTCATATCACTATGTAGACCAGGCTAGCCTCAAACTCACAGACATCTGCCTGCCTCTACCTCCCAAGTGCTGGGATTAAAGGAATGTGCCACCTCGCCCAGCATAATCTGAATATCTTAATAGTAAATCTTCCAGTCTACAGATACAGGACACTCTTTCCTTTTCTTTCAACGTTTTATGCATTTCTTTGGTTATTCTTACTTCTATGTATTTAAAAGTGCTATTTTTTAAACTTTTAAAATATTCTTTAATTTTTAATTTTTTGTGAACATCATACATGTTCTTCACAACATTTTCCTCACTCCCAGAATCCCTTCAACTCTTCCTATGTCCCCCAACTCCATCTCAATTTCCTGTCCTCTTCCTTGATTATTATTGTTCATATGTATATATCACAGAATATATATTATGGAGTTCATTCAGTGGTGCTCCTGTGTGGCTGTGTTTAGGGCTGCCCATTTGGAGTTAGATAACCTCTCAGGGGGCTAGTCCCTGGAGAAAACTGATTCTCCCTGAGCATCCACTGATTGCCTGCAGCTCTTCATCTTGAGGTGAGACCACTTGAGATTTCCCCCATCCACCTTGGTCTGTCAACTAGTTTTGTTATTATATGCAGATCTTGTTAAACTACCATACTGTACAGAAAAAGTACTGGTTTTGATACTATTGTTAAAAGGGGGTCTTTGAGTCTGACAGAGCTCATTTCTTGGCTCAGATAGGCTTAACCCAGAGAAGTAGGATCTCAGAAACTCAAACGTCATCCAAGTCACTCTGAGCCAGTGGCTCCCAGGTTTGTTGTCCCACAATCATGAACAATGATTGGTACAAGAAAACTAAGCAAAGCTGTGTTGAAGTAGAGAAGCAGATCCTTACAAGGGAGGGGACTGAAAGTGAGTTACCAGCCTGACCTCCTGGCTGGCCCCTTTTGATGCCCGACACTACTTGAGCCTGATTGGACTGGCTTGTATGTAAACTAGGGACTGAGTTGGAGAGGTTTCTGCTTAGCTGACTTGATCGGGTGTGGGGAACTTTGCATGGTTGGGGGATAAGGTGGTAGGGGAGCACAGACTCAGGAAAAGCAAGAAAACCTACCAAAAGTCTCTAGAGGACCTGGAGAGATGGCTCAGTGGTTAAGAGCATGCTCTTGCAGACTTGAGTTCGGATCCCAACATCCTTGTCAAGTGGCTCACAACCTTCTATAACTCCAGCTCCAGGAGATCCATGGGCACCTACACTTAAAAGCACATACCAACACACCTACATGCATGTATGCACACATACACATAATTAAAAATAAATTTTTTTTAATTTTCAAGGGGAGGAAGTCAGGAGAGCAAGGGATGGTGGTCAGGCACTATCAGAGTAAAGGTCAGTAATTAGGTTGATAAGTCCAGGCTTCTTAAAAATACATAGCTCATAGCAGGGTGTGGTGGTGCATGCCTTTAATCCCAGTACTCAGGAGGCAGAGGTAGGTGGGCCTCTGTGAGTTCACGGCCAAGCCTGGTCTACAAAATGAGTTTCAGGCCAGCTGGGGCTACAGGGAGACCCTGTCTCAAAAAGACAAAAAAAAAAAAATACACAGCTCAGGGGCTGGAGAGATTGCTTAGTGGTTAAGAGCATTGGTTGCTCTTACAGAAGACCCACATTTAGATCCAGTGCCCACATGGCAGCTAACAACCATCCATAACTCCAGTTCCAGGGGATCTGACACCACTGCATGACACAGGTGCACTTACATACATGCAGGCAATACACACATACTCATAAAATAGAAAAATTAATAAGAAATAAGATATTAAGGCCTCTGCCTTCAGAGAGCTAGTTGTAGGGTTTTCTTCTCCCTGGTCCTCTTATCCTTATCTAAAGATCTAAAAAGGAAATGCCTTATTCCTATCTCTAGCACTTTGTGAATAGAATTATTTTCTTAATTTCATTTTCAGAATGTTCATTTTAGTAGCTGTATTTAGAGTTTAGTAGACAGATGTAACTGATTTTGTGTTAATCCCCTGTTCTGTAACTTAACTGAACTTTTGCTAGTTCAGATAGTTTTGTTGTTTTTGAGGAGATAGACTCTTGCTGTGGAGCTCAAGCTGGCTTCAAACTAACAATCTTGCTACCTCTGCCTTCTCAATGCTGAGACTGAAGTGATTGGTGGAGCCTGGGTGCTTGCTCCACTCTCCTCCAAGAATGGAGTGGGCAGACATCAAAGAGTACAAACAGGAGGTACTTAATCATCAAGTGGGGAGTACCAACCTCAAGTGGGATAAAACAACTTTAAACGGGCTATGTTTAAATTGCCACATGGGATTTGACAAAGCAATTAGAACAGGTTTGAATGCTCCATGGCAGTATTCCTTCTCCTCCTTTTCCATCAGCTCCTGCTCTGGTTCTGTCTCTAACCCTGGAGCATCCAATTTTTTATCTTTTTGAGACAGGCTCTCCTTGTAGCCCCAGTTGGCCTGGAACTTGCTGTGTCGACCAGGCTGGCATCAAACTCACAAGATCCACCTACTGTGCCTCCCGAGTGCTGGAATTAAAGGCATTTGCCACCACACCTGGAAGGAACATCCAAATTTATCAGGTGTCCACTGAGCTTTGATTGGCTGAATGTGAGTATGCAAATAAGGTGAAAAAAATAGGACCAATCAGGGGAGACCTGTCAAACCTGGTTGGGGAGGGGCAGAAGGCCCTAAAAAGTCACAGTCAGGTCTACAGGCCTCTGTCTCTGCAGACAAATATGTAAGAAAGTTTCTGTTTCCATTGCCACTGTCAACTTTGGAGACTTTTCTCAGCACGGGGTTAGAGGAGGATGCTTCTGTTTCTTTTTGCTGCTGCTACGGTTTCGTTATCAGCAATCCGTTCTCTGCAGCTCCTTTACACTGAAGCTTGAGGCTGCCCACTGTCATAGAAGAAATAGGAGAAAGCTCCTATTGGGGCCCCCTCCTACTTCTAACAGGATTACAAGCATGTGCCACTATATCCAGTTTGCTGTAGCATCTTTAGGGTGTTCTGTATATAAGATCATACTAGCTCCAAATGGATGCCTTTTATTTCTTTTTCTTTTCTACTTGCTTTGGCTAGAACCTTCAGTGTGTGTTAAGTAGGAATGACAAGAATGAGTATGTTCACCTTGCTCCTAATAGCAGGGAGAAAGCTCGATGTTAGCTGTGGGTTTCCACAGATGCCTTTTATCAGACTAAGAACATTCCTTGCTATTCCTAGTTGGCTGCATATCTTTATAGTGTGTCATAGTTTGTTTCTCCATTGCTGTGACAAAACACTCTGACCACCACCAACTTGGGAAGGAAAGGGTGTATTTGGCTTACACTGAGGAAGCCCAAGGTAAAAACTCAGGGCAGGCACCTGGAGGCAAAAACTGGAGCACAGACCTTGGAGGAACACTGCTTATTGGCTTGTTCCTTTGGCCCCACTCAGCCTGCTTTCTTATACAACACAGGCCCACCTGCCCAGGGGTGGCACCATCCACAGTGGACTGGGCCCTCCCACGTCACTCAGAAATCAAGAAGATGCCCCACAGACATGGCCACAGGCCAGTTCAATGAAGGAAATTCCCCAATTGAGGCTCCCTCTACCTCAAGTCAAGTTGACAACTAAAGCTGTCCAACAGGTAGTGAAAACATATTTTGACTTCATCAAATGTTTTTATGTCAAATTTTTCTAATTTTGTTTAGATGATCTTATGGTTCTTCTTAAGAAATTTCTCTGGGGCCAGAGGCATTGGATCCCCTGGAACTGGAGTTACAGGCAGTTGTGAGCCATACACATGGATTCTGGGAACCGAACTTGGGTCCTCTTCAAGAGCAAGAGCAGCAAGCACTCTTAACTGATAACTCATCTCTCCAACTCTTTTCTTTATTTTAATAATATAATGTTTTGCCAGGAGTGGTAGTGCACACCTTTAATCCCAGCACTTGGGAGGCAGAGGAGGTGGATCTTTGTGAGTTTGAGGCCAGCCTGGTCTACATAGCGAGCTCTGGGACAGCTGGGGCTACAGGAAGACCCTGTCTCACAAAGACAAAACAATAATAATAATATAATGTATTACAATGATTTTTAAAAATTTATTATTTTTATTTTTTGTGTGAGTGTATTGCCTGCATGTAGGTAAGTGCACCCGTGTTGTGCAATGCCTGCGGAGGACAGAAGAGGCCATCGGATCCCCTGGAACTGGAGTTACAGACAGTTGTTAGCTGCCATGTGGGTGCTGGGATTCGAACTTGGGTCTTCTGCGAGAACAATCAATGTTCTTTACCACTGAGCCATCTCTCCAGCCCCCACATTGATTGATTTTTAAGTTATACTAACTTTGCATTCCTGGAACAAATTCCATTTGATTATACATTCAGTTTGTTGATCATTTGCTTTTTTTTGGTCTTTTTGAGATGGGGTCTCCCTGTAACCCCAGCTGTCCAGGAACTTGCTATGTAGTCCAGGCTGGCCTTGAACTCACAGAGATCTGCCTGCCTCGCCTCTTAAGTGCTGGGATTAAAGGCGTGTATGCCCAGCCTTGCTGAGGACTTTTGTATTTACATTTATGAGGAATATTGATCTATATTTTTCTTATGTCTTTGTCTTTGACATTGGGCCAATGTTGGCCTCAAAGAACAAAGGATTCACTTTGTCTTTTGAAGTATTTGAGAAGTAATAATGATAAAGCTTCTTTAAACGTTTGGTAGAATTTGCTAGTCATCTGACACTGGGCTTTTATGTGATAGAATGTTTTTTAATATTTGTTTATTTATTTTATGTATTTAAGTGTTCTTCCTGCATGTATGCAAGTGCACCCATGTCGTGGAGGCCAGAAGAGGGCATTGGATCCCCTGAAACTGAAGTTAAGGATGGTTGTGAGCCACCATGTGGGTGCTGGGTCCTCTCCAAGAGCAGCCAGTGCTCTAAACCTCATCTGTCTCTCCAGCCCCATGTGATAGAATTTTTTAAACATTTAAATTTGTTTGTTATTTGTGGGAGTACATGAGTGCCATTGCATGTGCGTGAAGATCAGAAGTGCAGGGTCAGTTCCGTCATTCCACCCTGTAGGTTCTGGGGATCAAACTTAGGTTGTCAGTGTTGGTGGTAACCACCTTTACCCATTGAGAACCTCAATAGTCTCTAGAATTTTTTTAAAATTACTTTGTTACCTTATTTATCTCTCTCTCTCTCTCTCTCTCTCTCTCTCTCTCTCTCTCTCTCTCTCTGTGTGTGTGTGTATGAAGTCAGGGAACAACTTGCTGGGGTTAGTCCTCTCCTTCTACCATGTGGGCCCTAGAGATCCAGTTCAGGTCATCAGACTTGGTGGCAGGCGCTTTTACCTGCTGAGCCATCTCCCCACACAGACTTTTTTTAAGATTTATTTTAAGTATGTGTATGTATGTGTCTATGTGTATGTCTGTGCACGTGAGTGCAGGTTCCCAAGGAAGCCAGAGGCTTGAGATCCCCCCCAGACCTGGAGTTACAGGTGATTGTGAGCTGCCTAACATGGGTGCTGGAAACTGAACTCTTACCCTCTGTAAGAACAATACATACTCTTAACTACTCAGCCATTTCTCCAGTCCCCCTAGAAATTTTTTATTAGCACCTCAAAATTCATGAAATTTAGGAAAATTGAATTCATTATTTCTTACTAAGAATCAGCATTTTTCTTGAACATTTTCTCTAGTTTGCCTCGAGACCTCAGTTAATTTCCAGAGTTGCAACAAAAAGTTGATTTTAAGAATTTTTGTTATTTTTTCATTGTTTTTATGAAGGCCTGGAGTTTGGATTTCCTTACTCCTCCATTTTCACTGACCTCTCCCCGTAGCCATCCATCCCTCTGATTCCAGATTTTTACCACCATGT
>NW_008346549.1:1158072-1182790 GCF_000622305.1 Nannospalax galili | reverse complement strand
ATTCATGAAATTTAGGAAAATTGAATTCATTATTTCTTACTGAGAATCAGCGTTTTTCTTGAACGTTTTCTCTAGTTTGCCTCGAGACCTCAGTATTCATGAAATTTAGGAAAATTGAATTCATTATTTCTTACTGAGAATCAGCGTTTTTCTTGAACATTTTCTCTAGTTTGCCTCAAGACCTCAGTTAATTTCCAGAGTTGCAACAAAAAGTTGATTTTAAGAATTTTTGTTATTTTTTCATTGTTTTTATGAAGGCCTGGAGTTTGGATTTCCTTACTCCTCCATTTTCACTGACCTCTCCCCGTAGCCATCCATCCCTCTGATTCCAGATTTTTACCACCATGTGACTAGCACCTCACATTCCTGCTGCCCTGCCTTCCCCCATGGTAGTATCTCCTCAGATTGTGAGCAAAAATAAACGCTTCCTGTACTGGAGAGAGGGCTCAGAGTTTAAGCGCACTGGCTGCTCTTGCAGAGGACCTGGTTCAGTTCCCAGCACCCACATGGTGGTTAACAACCATCTACAACTCCAGTTCCAGGGGATCTGATGCCCTCTCTGGCTTCCGTGGGCATTGTATGCACATGGTGCACTTACATGCATGCAGGCAAAACTCTCATACGTATAAAATAAATAGATAAACAAAATAAATAAACCCTTCCTTTAGTTGCTTTTGTCAGATAATTTTGTCATAGTAATGAGAAAGGTAACTAATAAAAAGTGAGGCTTCATATGAAGATGATCAAGCTTAACTGGGAATGAGCTGGAAAATAGTTCAGTGGGAGAGCTCTTGCCTACCATAAGGCCCTAAGTACAATCCATAGTGCTAAAAAGCAACCTAATATAGCTAGGGTGATGATTATAAATGCATATTTGTAGGTTCTACCACAAATCCTAAACATTTTGCCCAAGGGTAGGGAGTCTGTATTTCAGGCAGGTACTTATAAAATGATGGATTAGAAGAAATAAAAATCAACAAACCTGGAGGCTAAGAGCAGGGGAGGTGGCCTAAGTAAATTCATTTCACATTTTCCAATTTTATACTATTGACAAAATCAAGGCATGGACTATATACTTAACAGTTACAGAGTTAATCATAGCAAGATGCAAAAACAGAGCCTGGAGGCAGGGCTCATCAGTTAAGATCATTGGCTGCTCTTACAAAAGACCCAGGTTCAGGGGCTGGAGAGATGGCTCAGTAGTTAAGAGCACTGGCTGCTCTTGCAGAGGACCCAGATTTGCATTCCAGCACCCACATGGTAACTAACAACCATCTGTAACTCCAGTTCCAGGGAATCTGATGCCCTCTTCTAGCCTTTGTAGACACTGCATGCATGTGGGACACTTACATGCAGGTAAAGCATTCATACACATAAAAATAAATTATAAAAAGGAATGAAAAATCTCTTTTTAAAAAAAAAAAAAAGCCAGAGGCCAGGCATGGTATACAACTCTAATCCCAACTCTTGGGAGGAAGAGACAGGTAGAGCTCTCTGAGATTGGGGCCAGCTTGGTCTATATAGCAAGTTCCAGGCCAGCTGGGGCTACAGGGAGACCCGGTCTTTAAAAAAGAAAAGAAAAAGACACCCCTGTCTTCCCTTCTCAAGCTTCAGTCCTACCTACAGCCCAGTAGCCTAGTCTTACCTACAGATGGGGCCAGTACCTATGTCAGGACTCTGGAGAGCTGCATCCTGCCTGTTCCCATAGGCCCTGGTTCTACTTCCTTTCAGAACTGGGCGGTAAGCAATGGAGGATTAGAGTACAGCCACAATGAAGGGCTAAGATGACATAAGAAACTGTCAGCTGCCCCCTGACATCTACCATATGGAGTCACAGAGCATGGGCTCCTCAGGCCTGAGAAGGGCCTCCCCAAGGATAGTCAGCAACCCAGTCTTCCTAGAACCAGCAGTCTTAGGGGCTTAAAAACATGGCGCCAAGGTCAAAACCAAGCTTCACTTGGAAGCTAGTCATGTGGTTGGCTGAAGTTCAGACCGTGGATTCATTAGCCAGCTGTCTCAAAGTTCTGGGCAAAGGAGCTGCCTGGCAGGGCCTGTTGGACATGCAGAGCTTTGGAACGCACACGGGAGAGTGCCGCTTTGAGGAGAGGGAGTATGGCAGCTGTGC
This sequence comes from Nannospalax galili, assembly GCF_000622305.1. Classification (NCBI taxonomy): domain Eukaryota; kingdom Metazoa; phylum Chordata; class Mammalia; order Rodentia; family Spalacidae; genus Nannospalax; species Nannospalax galili. The sequence goes on along the minus strand of NW_008346549.1, from coordinate 1,180,665 downwards.
TCTCGCTGGAAGGAAGGGGCCTCCCCAGCCTGGGGCTCTGCAAGTTTGCTCTCCGGATTTAGTTTATCCAGACCAAGCAGCCCAAAGGCCTCCTACCCCTGGCCAGTGCAGAGACTCAGCATCCTTTCCATGACCCACATGTTTCTCCTTTAGAACCTCCTGTGCTGGCCCAGTAAGTGCCTCAGAACAAAAGAAAGTTTAAAATCTCCTCTTCTCCATGGTACCAGTCCATGCAAGAGTCGGGAGAGAGAGCAGCCAGTGGCAGAGGAGAAGCTGCCTGAGTGATAGTCAACACCCAGGTGGGAGGGGTCATGATCTGATGAGCTGAGTGACTAGGCTGGGGAGTTGAGGGATTGGGTTCCTCCCAGTGCTGTGGCAATTCAGATGAAACCACACTTGCGCTTGAGCACAGGGAAACCACAGACTGTCGATTTTAAATAACGGGCAGAAACGGCAAAGAAAAGAGTAAGGCTATTAATGATATTTATACTGGAATCATCAGAGCCCATCACGTGGAACTTGCTCAGGTGTGGAAAGCACCGGCGTAGCTGGCAGGGACATGGTAAAGGGACACTGTGAAAAGCAAAATGAAGCTGAACATGGAGGGGCACATCTGCCATCTCAGCACTCTGGAGGCTGAGGAAGGAGGACTGTCCTGCGTTCAAAGCCAGACTAGACTACATAGTGAGTTCCAGGACAGCCTGGGTAGGGGTGAGTCCCTATTGCCAAGAAAAAATAAAATAAAAGTGAGGAGTATGTAAAATATTTTGAAATCCATGGCTACAAGAATGAGTTGCAGTTGGCAGCCGTCCTCAGTTGGACAGGTAGTCGCAGGATTGAGTCCCTCTGAGGCTGCGGTGGGCTTCCCCTGTCGTGTCCTGGTGCTGGGCCCATCTTAGAACAGCTTTGCATTTTGAAATTCGTTCACGTGAGACCCCCTCCTTTACTGCCTCCTGGTTTTATTTACTTGCTGCTGTTAGGCTTTGGCAAAGCGAATCAATTTTGTTTCTGCCGGCTTCCATAGGCTGCAGCTGCAGTGTTGGCAGGGCAACTTCTTTCCTGGATGCTCCACTTCCGAGCTGACTTTGGTTATTGGCAGGATTCAGGTCCAGCCAGTTGTGGGACTGTGACTGTGGGCCCGGTTTCCTTGCTGGCTGCTGCTGAGGAGACTGTTTCCGTAAGTCTTCTGCAAGCCCAAGCCAGCGGCCCTCTTCAGAACCCACCTCTGCAAGGCAACAGACCCTCTCCTCCCCATGCACCCTTCTATTCTACCTGCAACATTCGAGGGCTTACTGTGATTTGAATGTTACACGACCCATGTGTGAAGACTTGAAACCCAGGACAGTGCGATTGGGAAGGGGTGAGGCTTTTAGAAGGTGGGGTCTGATGAGCAGGTTTTAGGACACTGGAGAAAACCAGCCTTTTGAGGAGAGTGTGAGACCTTGGACTTTCTTCCAGCTCCAGCCGTGACCTCCATTCCTATGTTGTAGCACGTGCTGCCATTCCCCCACCCTTCTAAGAGCTCAAATCATGGAGCATCAAATCCCCCAAACTGAACTAAATAAACCGTTCCTCTTTATGAACAGACTGGTTGCCACAGGCACATCTTTGTAACATATAGCTGACAAGGTCAGGGCTCCTCTGACTTCATTGTGCCCAGCCAGACAACCTCGAGGCAGTACTGAGATCAGTGTCCTGGAACCTTGGGGGCCAGCCTTACAGCTAGACCTCCCACTGTAGGTCTTTGGGAAATTAAATGTGACAGAGCTTAACAACGCAGAGGGAGCTGTCAGTGAAAAACTGGTTACTGCCCACTCAGAAAGGAAGCCCAACTCTGGCCAAAAAGCTAGTGTTTCATAACAACGGGAAAGTGCAGGGTGTTCCTGGGATGCACATGATCAAAATGTGGAGGCAGGGTGTGGTGTGAAACCTCCAACATCAATATGACCACAAAACAAGAAAGCTCTCAACAAGATCAAAGTGGAGAGTTCCCAGAAGTCTTTACTCTGGAATGTAGCATAATTTGGAGTATTCATTTATAAACTCTCAAATTTCAGAAATATTTTTGGTAAGCCATGTTCTATAGAATTAGTAAATAAAATGGAAGCAAAAATATATTTTTATAATTGCTTGGTTGTTTTGTTTTGCTTTGTTTTTGAGATAGGGTCTTACTATGTAGCTCTGGCTGGCCTGGAATTTGCTATGCAGACCAGGCTGGCCTCAAACTCATAGAGATCCACCTGCCTCTGCCTCCTAGGAGAGCTGGATTAAAGGCATGCACCACCACGTCTGGCAATAATTGCTTATTTGAGTTTTTTAGGGTTTTGTTTTGTTTTGTCTTTTTTTTGAAACAGGCTCTCCCTGTAGCCCTAGCTGGCCTGGAACTCACTATGTAGACCAGGCTGGCCTTGAACTCACAGAGATCTGTCTGCCTCTGCCTCCTGAGTGCTGGGCTTAAAGGTGTGTGCCACCACACCAAGCTATTTGAGGTTTGTTTTTTTGTTTTTTACAAAATAGAAGTCTCTTTCCTTCCTTCCTTCCTTCCTCAGCACCCCTCCCCCAACCTTGTGTTTGTTGCTGAGGGAAAACCCAGGCAGGGCCTTGCACATGCTAAACAAGCACTTTCCCACTGAGCTACTCTCCCAGCCTCAAATGTGAGTCTGTTCAAGAGTCTGTAGGCACCTCCCAACCCCCCCAAACCTATACTTAGCTAGGTCTAGTGCTACACACTTTTGACCCCAGCACTTGGGAGGCAGAGGGAGACATAGCTCTGAGTCTGAGGCCAGCTAGTGTACATAGTGAGTTCAGGGTCAACCAGGACTATATAGTGAGACTGTCCCCCCCCCAAAAAAAAACAGAAAAGGGGGTTGGTTGGAGAGATGACTCAGTGGTTCAGAACACTGGCTGCTCTTGCAGAGTACTAGGGTTCGAGTCCCAGCACCCACATGAGGGCTAACAATTGTCTCTAACTCCAGTTCCAGGAGATCTGATGCCTTCTTCTGACCTCCACAGGCATTGCATGACACAGGCATACTTACATGCATGCAGGCAATATACTCATACACATAAAATAAATATAATAAAATATTTTTTAAAAAACCAGAAAAAGAGTCTCTGAGACATATTGGGGTAAGCATTCCTCAAACCACTATATGTAGACACATTCATGGTCACAGCAATTGAAAAGATGTCTGATTTGTGCGGCTCCACAGTGGTCTTCCAGTGGAGAGGACAGGCCAGGCACGGTGCAGTCACGTGAGTCTCTCATGCTGCCTGGAGCCCAGCTCTTCCTCCTGTGGCATGGGGAGCTAGTCCTTCTGGTACAGAGGAAGAGCCAGCTTCTGTTTTACTCTGGGCTGATGGGCCTGCAGTCTCAATTTCCCCTCTGAGTCCTTGGAGTCCTGTTAAGAACAGGAAATGAAACTCCTCTTTGGTCGTGGAGCAATAAGAGCTATGTCTCTGCCTCTATAAACTCTTAGAATGTACAGACTGCCTTCCTTTCCCGAATCCTGGCCCCAAACACCTACCACCATCATGTAGCTTCCTGTGAAGAGCTGAGTTTGGGGACTTCACACTCCCCAGCCTTTACCCTCTGCCTTCCAGGAAGCTGCAGCTGTGGTTACTGTGTGCTTCTGTTTGGACTACCTTGCATGTTTAAGAGCTGATAACATGCTGCTGACAAACTTGGACTACACACACACACACACACACACACACACACACACACGGAGGAGGTAGCTTTCTACTTTTACTTGTGAAGTGCAATTCCAAAGCCCTTGATGTACAAGCCAGGGCACCATGTAAATGCCTATAAAGGGTCATGAGCCTTGTGGTCCGGCACCTTTGAGTGGACACTCTTCCCTTGCTTACTAGTCCACTCCCATTTCCAGGAGTACGTTACCTTTCTTAATAAACATTCCATCTTTCTATTAATAACCATGTGTCAAGCCCAGTAAAATTTGTTGTCCTGGGACACGAGAACCTGGAAACTTCAGTAGAAGCACTCCCCAACTCAGAACCACATATACAACAGTTTCACTGTGTAAACCAGACCAGCCTCAAACTCTGATCTTGTCTGTGGCTGAAATTCCATGTGTGTACCACCATGCCCATCAGGACCATGGGCTTTGGAGGTCAGTAAGAAAGCTGACAATAGGAAAGCACCTCCTTTCAAATGTTTACATATTTATTTTTATTTCATGCATATCAGTGTTTTGCCTGTGTGTGCATAAGCACACACATGTGTGCAATACCCTCAAAGGCAAAAAAAGTGTCATATCCCCAGAACTGGAGTTATGGATGGTTGAGCCATCTCTCCAGGCCCAGTATCACCTTTTATCAGATACATGTTTGTCCCCTCCTCTTCTTCCCCCCTCCTCCTCTTCCTCCTCCTCTTCCTCCTGCTGCAGCTTCCCCCCCTTCCTCATTCTCTTTGTTTATTCCAGCTGTCTAATCCACTGATTAATTCCAAGTACCTTCATTGAACCTCAAGCTTCACCTTGGCCCTTAGTTAGGATTCAACTCATTTATTTATTTGTTTATTTATTTATTTATTTATTTACTTACTTATGTGTTCTTGTTATGACTCACATGTACCCCCAGGCTGGTTCCACAGTTGCAATCCTCCTCCCTCAGCCTCTCCAGTGTTGGGATTTCAGGTATCTGCCACCACACCCTGCTCAGAAAGTGACTTATTGGAGAAAAAGACTTAATCATTCTTGTGAGTTTCTGATGTACACATGGGGGTATATGAGTGCTATGGCACATGTATGGAGGTCAGAGAACAAAGTCAGTTTTCTCCTTCCACCTTAACTTGCATTCTGAGGACTGAGCTCAAATCATCAGGCTTGTGTGCTTTGTAGCCTCTGCGCCATCTCACCAGCCCTCCTCAGACCCCTTTCTAAGTAAGCACCTGCCACAAGGTGCCATCCTCTTTGAAAGAAGGTCTTCTCCTTCCTGGAAATGGCCTCAGACCAGCCCAAAGACATGTCTCTTAGTTGATTTCAGGTCCCATCAAGTCAACAATCAAGGTTAACCATCATGCCCCTTAACCATATTTTGGGCCAATCATGTACATTTCCGATGCCTAACAGTTACCAAAAAGTCCAGCCAGTCCAACCTGAAACACAAAGTAAAGCCCAGTAAATGATTGGCACCTGTAGTTCCAGGTACTGGAGAGGCCACGGTGGAAGCATCACTTGTGCTCAGGAATCTGAGACCACTGAACATATTGAGATGCTATCTTAAAAAATTACACACACAAATTAAATATAAAGTTTTACCCACTTCCTTTACCATATGGACATTATGTTACTCAGCTTTCCATTACTGTGACAAAATACCTCAATCTATTTAAATACGATTTCAGTTCTTTTTCATTTGACCCTTTTGCTTGGGGCCTGTGGTGACACAGCACATTGTGGCCAGAGCTTGAGGTAGAGGAGGCTGTTCACCTCATAGTGGCTGGGAAACAAGAGAGGAAGAAGAGGCAGTAGGCTCAATAGCCATTTCAAAGGAATATCCCTGTCCCATGACCTAACTTCCCCTCACTAGCCTACTCTTTCTAACCATTCCACACTTGGCCGCTCCATAACTTAGGACCCAGCCTTTAACACATAGGATTTTGGGGGAATATTCAAGATTTAAACTACAGCAATTTAGGGCGAAGAGTGAGATATGGTTATCAATGAATCCTTCTCTCCTCCCCTCATTAAAATCTCTCTCCTTTGATATCAGGCCATGAAAGATCAGTTAGGAAAGCTACCAAATGTCACTCTACCTAAAGGGGCTCTGGTATATCTTCCTTGAGCCAACAGCATTTGGCTTTTTTATTTGTATCTATCCCTTTTGCAGTGTTGGGGGTTGAACCCATGGCCTTGTGCATGAGTGCTCTACCAGTCAGCTATACCCTCAACATGGCTTTTATTTTGGGGTGCTGGTGCTAGGGACTGAACCCAAGGTATTGCTCATCCTAGGCAGCCGCTTTACCACTTAGCTATAGCCCCAGGACCACCTGATTTTTAAACAGCTGACGCATACTAGGTATATATAAAAACTCACTGATTTTAAGCATATATGCGCTGTGACAAAAAGCTGCTTTATACTACAGACTGTGTCCGCACCCCAAGTTAATGTTGTACTCCTTGTAATCAGCTCATTTTGCCCCATTTCCAACCCCTAATCTCTCATCTACTTTGCTCATCCTCGGTTTGCCTTCCTAGAGTTTCATATCAGAATTTTATAGTAGGCAGCTCTTGGTGTCTAGCTCATTCCATGTAACCTGACAAATGTGAGATTCATTCATAATATTGCATGAATGAATGCATGGTACATTCCTGGCAAGTAGTTTATTTTGTGTATAATATTCCACTCTATGAACCTATCATAATCTGTTAACCTATTCATTAACTGCCAGACATTTAATTTGTTCTAGTATATGATTATTGTGATGCTTCTGTAGTAGCTACTTTTCTTGTGACCTAACAAGAAGCACTGTATGGGAGGAAGCATTTACTTTGCTTACAGCCTGTCATGGAGGGAAAACATGGCAGCAGAAACATGGAGATGGTTATGTTGCTTCCACAATTGGGAAGCAGAGAGCAGACAGGAAGTGGGGCCTATCCCCCAGTGACTCACTTCCTCCAGCCAGGCTCCACCTTCTGAAGATTCCATAATCTTCAAAACAGCACTACCAGCTGGGCACCAAGTGTTCAGGTACATGAGCCTGTAGACAACATTTCATGTTCAAACCTCAGCAGCTCCTACAGACACATTTGGTCTAGTCTACAGGGCATATCTTCATTTTTCTTGAGTAAGCAGATTCAGGTGTTAAATGGTGATGACAGTTTTTAAGAAACTGCCAAAAGGATGGGTGTAGTGGCACACTCCTTTAATCCCAGCACTCAGGAGGCAGAGGCAGGAGCATCTCTGTGAGTTCAAGGTCAGACTAGACTACATAATGAGACCCTCTCCCAAAAAATTTTAAGTGTTTTGGGCTGGAGAGATGGCTCAGCAGTTAAGAGCACAGGGTATGTACTGCTCTTCCAGAGGACTCAATTCCCAGGAACCATGTCAGGCAACCTGTTAACACCAGCTCCTAGGGAATTTGAAAACTCTGGCTCCCATAAGCACCCACACTCATGTACATACACAAACACACACATACACACACACACACATAATTAAAAACTAAAGTATAAAAAAATCTGTCAAACAGAGATGACATTTTTCCATTCATTCCTATCAGCGACATGAGAGTCCTGGTTGCCCCACCATGCTCATCAATACCTGCTCTTGTCAGTCTTTTGAGTAGATGTGCAGTGGTACAGTGCTGTCTCACCGTGGCTTTGCATCTTTCTGATAACAGATCATGGCTGGACATCTTCCATGAATTTGTCATCTGTACATCTTCATGCCAAACATCTATTCTGTAATGCTATTACAGGGTTGGGTGAGTTCCTTATGTAGTCTAGACAAAAGTCCTTTATCAGATATGTGTTTTGATTTTCTCCCCATCTGTGGCTTGCTTTTCATTTACCTATGGGGTCTTTAAAAATTAATTTTCTATTGATTTATTACAATAGAATTTTTAGGTGGAGTTCTGTGAATTCTACTACAACCAAGATACAGAAGAGTCCATCGTCCTTCCGATCCCATCCCGTATTCCCAACCCTTACCTTAGGGTTGGGATTTTTTTTTACATTTTATTTTAATTATGTGTATATATGGACATTGCTTTGGGTAGGTGCACATGAGTGCAGATGCCCACAGAGGCCAGAACAGGGCATTGGATCCCCTGGACTTGGTGTCACAGGTAATTATGAGCTTCCCAATGTGGGTGCTGGGAACTGAACTCAGGTCTTCTGCAAGAGCGGCCAATGCTCTTAACCACTGAGCCATCTCTCCAGTCATATAATTGATGAATATTATGTATTATGTGTCTTTAGTCTGTTTGTGCTGCTATGAGAAAAATACCCAAGACTTGGTAATTTATATTCATTTTTCTCCATTCTGGAGTCTGGGAAGTCAGCGGACTTGGTGTCTGGAGATGACCTGGTTTTCTACCTTTATACCCTATTGTTTCAGGGGATGGAAGGACAAAAAAGAGCTAGTTTCTCTCTCTCTCTCTCTCTCTCTCTCTCTCTCTCTCTCTCTCTCCTTTTCCTCTCTCTCCCCTCTCTCCCAGGACCTTGGGCATACTAAGTACACACTTTACCACGGACCTGTGCCTCCCAGCCTCTCAAATGGCACTAATCCATTCATAAGAGTAGATGACAAAGTCATCTTTTAAAGAACATACGTTTTTACACATTGGTGACTATAATTAAACATGAATTTTTGAAGGGCCCACAACATTTAAACCAAAGCGTCACAGTGCCTACTCTGGGGCAGCAGTCAAAAAAATCTTTGTCAAATGAGTGGTCTCAATGATTTCCTCACTAGAGATTTTATAGTTTCAGCTCTTACCTTTATGTCTATGACCTATTTCACCTTAGTTTTTCGTTGTAGTTTACAGTAAGGGTTGAGGCCTGTTTTGTTGGCTATGAATTTCCATGAGTTGTTTCAACCCCATTCATTGCAGAGACAAACCTTTCCTCAGTACCATCATTGATCATCAATTGTTTCTGAACCTTATTCCTCTTCACTGGTCTGTGTCTAGAGCACTATAGCTTTATACTAAGTCTAGAAGCCAGTGCAAGTCTTAAGACTTCCAGGTAGCTGCTTTTGGTCTCTGTGGGGCAGGTCTGATACTGGCTTTCTTTCATGGGGTAGGGGGTAGTTCAGTTATTCTGAAGATCCTTCGGCATGTCACTAGTTCACAGTATCTTGATATGGAAGTTGGCTCCAGCTCAACCTCTTTTATTCCAAGTACCAGTTAGCTCCTGCCGTCAATGTACCCTCCATGTTCCTAAGCCCTTGGGCCTAGCAAGTAGGTTCTGGCACTGGAGAACATAAGAACATAATGACAGAACATTCGCACAGTCTCTCAAGTTTCCTAGAGTCCTTCCAAGCCAGGTGGAGTGGCAAGCTAACAAGTTCACATGGTCTAGAGCAGACATCCACCAAGGAATAAGATGTCAGCCTCTGTTTCTCAGGCAATTTAGACCATAAGCTGATTGAGGCTACTTCTTGTGGCCCTTGCTAACAAGAAAGCGCCCTCCCTAGCTCTGTAGCCACAAGCTGCTGAGGGAAATTCATATAGCTCTGCCTGCCCTGTCTGTCCTGAGTATTCTAGTGAGAGTCTGAGGGCAGGGTGGCGGTAGCTGCGAAGGCATTACATAATGGAATACTAAATGCCTCTGGTCTTTACCCCTGGGCCCTGACTCATCAGTCCCATGGTAACCGGAAAAAGCCAATTAAATACCTCAGTTACATACAGTTCTCTTCTTGATTTTTGTTGTTGTTGTTGTTGTTCTTTTGTGTTTTTTTTTTTTTTTTGAGGCAAAGTCATGCTTAAAGATGTAGTCCAGGCTGACCTCAAATGTGCATCTTCCTGCCTCAGCCTCTGAGCACTGGGATCATAGCTGTGACCCATCACTCTAACAAAAAATCACAGTCACACCAAACCCACTCACCTGGTACTTTTCAGGCACTAGGCTCCTCTACTGGTAACATCACATTCATGCTTGCTAAAGTAGGGTCACTAAAATTTTCCAACAGAGGAAACCACTAAAGAGGTAGCTGCCCATGTTCACAGGACTAAGAAGTCAGAGTGCTTCAATCCAACTCAGCGCAAACTCAGGCTGGAGTTTGGACCACTAGACACAAACTGTCTGTCAGCAATTGGGAGGCAGAGGAAGACTATACCACAACAGCCATGGTTTCCACTGTTGTATATTTTTTAAAGACATTTTTTATGTATTGGAGTGTTTCACCTGCATGTTGTGCACCATGTGCATGCACTGCCAACAGAAGCCAGAAGAGGACATCAGAACCTCTAGAATTGGAGTGATGATAGTTGTTAGCTGCCATATGAATGCTGGAAACTGAATCTGGGTCCTCTATAAGAGCAGCCAGCACTCCTACTTGCTGAGATTTCTCTCCAGCCCATATATTTGTTTTGTGTTTTGTTTTGTTGAGACAGGGTCTCCCTGTAGCTCCAACTGGCCTGGAACTTGTTATGTAGACCACATTGGCCTCAAACTCAGGGAGAGCCTCCTGCCTCTGTCTCCCAAGTTCTAGGATTAAAGGCTGTGGGCCACCATGCCCAGCCACTGTTGCATACTTGAAACAAAACAGTAATAACCAAGTCAACAATCAGGAACAAAAAGAAGGTACAAGTCTTAGGTCACCCTCTCTGTCCCACAGTCTGAGTCCAGAATGCCCACCACGACCCCGGTCCCTCTCAGCACTGAGTGGGCATCTCTTCCTGCAGCCTGTCCATTTGCTGCCTGTCCAGCACCCTTCTTCTGAGGCCGTGGCTGCTGCACACTGGCACACACCACTTCCTATTACCTATGGGCACCTAGAAGCCTGCCCTAGATGGAGGAGAGGGTGCTCACCCCCTCGTGTCTCCTGTCACCTGGGATCCCTAATGGGTCCCCCAAAAGGAGTTCCTGAGGCCGCCTAATTCATAGCCCAAGGCAAGAATGCCAGGGAGCCAAGGTAGTAGGGCAGTGCCTGGGCTCTGCAGAGGTACGTGCGTGCGTGGGGGTTGCAGTGGGCAGCCAGGCATGCAGCTGGTTCAGGGGCGCAGTTGACCGGTGCTGGCATCAAAATAACAACTCTCCCTGTAAGTTCTTGCCTCAACTGAAGAAAGAGAATAGTTGCAGTATACGGAGTGTGGACAGGAACCAACAGGAGCTGGGTGGACGTGGGTCTCCTCAGGAAACAGCTCGCCGTCTTCTCAAGCCCCACTCTCGCTGGGTCCCTGTGGTTCCTCACTGCTGACCCCTGCGCTAAGTGCTATGGATAAATAAGACTTCTAATTGGAAGGTCTAGGTCCAGCATGGCTTCGGGCCAGGCACTGCATATTCTTGAAGCTCTTTATTCCCATTGTTAAGATGAGGAGGGCGCGCAACGAACGTGTTAAACACTGCAAATTATTAAATTGAAGGAAACGGATGGCCACTTGAGTGACTTGTTGCACGCGTTTACTTTGGGTGCCTCAGTCTGGTGCCAGAAGGGCTGGCAGAGAGGTGTAATGAATAGTGCTCAAAGAATAGCAGGGGAGGTGGGGGGTAGTTCTGTGAGGAGGGGCAGGTGGCCCAGGTTTCCTCAAGGAGATGATCTCCGTTTTGAGTATGTGTCATGTGTGAGTGGGTGTGCACATGCTATGGTGAGTGTGGATGGGGGCTAGAGAACAACTTTTGGGAATTCACTTTCTCCTTCCACTGTGGGTTCTGGGGATTGAACTCAAGCCAATAAGTGCTTTTACCCACTGAGCCATCTTCCTGGCACTGACCTTGAACTTGAAGACTAAGATGGGAGTGGGGTGCTTCTGGCAAAGGGGATGGCTGGGAAGCCTATACAGGACATGAGTGGGGAGTTCTGGGAACTGCTGCTAGAACAGTTTAGGGGCTGTGAGAAGGCAAGAGGCAGGGAGTAGTGTGGAGGGCCCCTTCACCTGAAGACATGGAAAGCTCATGAGCAGAGGGTGTGCAGGCACCGAACTTATCTGAGCTGCGTATGTGAGATGAGTGTTCAGTGAAGTCACTCTCATAGGAACCAGACAGGAACTGGAACTGTGCACAGGGAATTCTGGAGGAAGGAAGTCAAAGCCATACTTCCAGGAATAATTAGGGCCCAAACCTGCAGGTGTAGAAGGGATAGAGAAGGAAGCAGAGTTCCAGAGAGATTTCAGAGCTGGTTGTTGATGGGCTTCTGTGGCCCCAGGTTAAAGTGGAGTCTGAGATGGCCTGTGACCATGGTGCTAGCTGAGGAAATAAAGCTATTCTGCATAGCTGCTTGCAATCAATAAGGCATCTAAGTGTCTACTGGGTGCAGACCTGGCACCAGGCACTCAGCATCCAAAGATATAAAAGCAAGCCTTAAAGGTGTTTGTACTTGAATAGTTCAGGTGGAGACATACCCAGACAATTATCTCTCCTTGGTACAGGGAATTCCAGATATCTTTGATTAAGGCAGAGCAGGGGTGAGGGCAGAGAAGGATTCCTGGAGAAGGGAGGCCTGAGGTTCAGGGAAATGGGAGCCACAGGCACAGAAAGCACATTAGCTGATAAGCCAAAGAGTGGCATGTTTCAAAGACAAGAAGCAGATGCTGGGTGTAGAATGGGACTTGAGTCTTACTCTACATTGAAGAGCCTCACAGGGCCCTGAGTGAAGAGAACTTTTTCAAGTTTAGGTTCTGAACAGCTTGCACTTGGAGCATCATGGAGAACAACTGTAAAGGCGAGAAGCTCATAGGGATTGGCAGTGTAGGAAGGGCTGGTGAGCCAGACCAAGCTGGGTACAGACTGATACGGAGAACAAGTGGGGGAGGCAGTGATAAAGGGAAGACATGAGCACACAGGTCCTGTGAACATCCTGGGGAAATGGCTCATGGCAAGGCAATTTGCTAGCCAAGAGGTTTAGGGGGCATTCACTTTGCCTTGGTAATCTTAGCTCATAAGCAAAACTGGAATTGTGAAATGGTCTGCTTATGCTGGTGTGATTCTCAAAAAGATATTTTTTTATTTTATTGATTTATTTTTATTTTATGTGTATGAGGGTTTTGCCTGCATGTATGTAAGTGCACCCAAATTTTACAGTGCCCATGGAAACCAAAAGAGGCCATCAGATTTCCTGGCATTAGAGTAAATGATGGTTGTTAGCTGCCACGTGGGTACAGAGGACCTGGACTTGGTTCCTAGAACCCATATGATGGCTCACAAGCATCTATAACTCCAGTTCCTGGGGATCTGATGCCCTCTTATAGCCTCTGAGGGCACTAGACACACATATGACACACATATGTACATGTAGGCAAACATTCGTACTCTTAAGATAAAATAAAATAAATCTTAAAAAAATAAAATTACATTTCAAAAGAAGACAGGGCCTGGTGGGTTTAGGTGCCTTTCCAGAGGCTACAGAGTGCACCAAAGACATTTTCTTTCCCTCAATGCCATAGCTGCAGTCAGATCCAGGAAAACAGCAAGTTAATTAAAAAAAACTTTTTTTAATTTTTATTTTATGTGTATGTGTGTATTGCCTGCGTGTAGGTAGTACATGCACCTGTGTCATGCAATGCCCGCAGAGGTCAGAAGAGGCTATCGGATCCCCTGGGACTGGAGTTACGGACAGTTGTTAGCTGCCACGTGGGTGCTGGGATTCAAACCCAGGTCTTCTGCAAGAACAACCAGTGTTCTTAACCACTGAGCACTCTCTCTAGCCCCACAAGTTAATTTTTTAAAAGGAAGTAGCAAGAATGATTCACCCCTATTTTACTTAAAAATTAGCCAGGTGTGGTGGTGCATGCCTTTAATCCCAGCACTCAGGAGGCAGAGGCAGGCAGATCTCTGTGAGTTCAAGGCCAGCCTGGTCTACATAGTGAGTTCCAGGACAGCTGGGGTTACAGGGGGACCCTGTCTCAAAAAGACCAAAAAAAATAATAAATTAACCTAGAGCCGGGTGTGATGGCACATGCCTTTAATCCCAGCACTCGGGAGGCAGAGGCAGGCAGATCTCTGTGAATTTGAAGCCAGCCTGGCCTACATAGTAAGTTACAGGCCAGCTGGGGCGACAAGAAGACCCTGTCTCAAAAAGACCAAAAAAAAAAAAAAATGAACCTGGAACCTTTAATGACAATGTTCAGCCAAATTTAAATTGTTCAAAGACTAGTAAAACTGTTTATTGAGTACTTTATATTTCTTTTCTTTTTTTTACATTTTATTTTTATTTGTATTTTTATGTGTATGAATGTATTGTCTGCATGTATGTAAATGCACCCATGTCATGCAATGCTTACAGAGGCCCAAAGACAGTATAAGATCCCCTGGAACTGGAGTTATGGATGATTGTTATCTGACATGTGGGTGCTGGGAACTGAACCTGAGTCTTCTGCAAGAGCAGTCAATGCTCTTAACTGTGGAACCATCTCTCCAGCCCCACATTTATTTTCTTTTTAAAAACATTGATTTATTTTTGTTTTATGTGTATGAATGGCTTGCCTGCAAGTATGTAAGTGCACCTGTGTTATGCAATGACCATGTAGGCCAGAAGAGGGGGTCAGATCTCCTGAAACTGGAGTTATAAACAATTGTTACCATGTGGGTAACATGGCTGTGGGTAACAGCCATGTGGGTGCTGAGAGCCAAACCTGAATCCTCTGTAAGAACAGTCACTGCTCCTACCTCTTCAGCCATCTCTCTAGCCCTGACATTTATTTCCTTAATTAATCTACACAACTGCCCACGAATTCACTGTGATCATCACCATTTTTACTGACAGTTGGAATAAGAATGAGGCAAGCTGGACTGAGGTGGACTGAGGTGGACTGAGATGGACTAAGGTGGACTGAGGCAGAATTTTAGTCAGGTTTTTTCACTGTGACAAAATCCTTGACGTAACTTCAAAGGATGAATGATTTATTTGGACTCATAGTTTCCTCTGTGAGCTCAATTGCTTCTGCACCATGGAGAGGTAGAAGATCAGGATGGAAGAGTATGGTAGGGGAAAGCGGCTCACCTCAGAGCAGCCAGGAAACAGGGAGACAGGAAGCGATCAAAGATAAGAAACCATTGAAAGGCAAGTCCCCAGTGACCTTCTTCAGCCAACCATCCCCCAGCTCCCAGACCTCCCAATGATGCCATGAAATAATGAATGTAACTCAGAACCCCCCATGATTTACCCTTCTCTCAACTGGATCCACCAGGCTTTAGCACATGAACCTTTGGGGGACACCTCACATCTTAAGCCATAGAAACTGAGCAGGTGTGAGAAGGTTGGACTGAATAGGTAAACTGGAGTAACTGGTCCAAGATGGTTCAGTTAGTGAGAGGCAGAGCCATAAGGCCTAGAAGCTTAGCCCATGACTGCTAGGCACATTGCTCCCTATTTTATGTCTCTTTGAGATCTCATTGGATCAGCTATAATTCAACAGCTCAAACCATCAACTTTTTAAAATTTGAAATTGTCTTCACAGGTTTTGTCTCCTCCATTTAACTAAAGTAAGTATTTGCTAGGGGAATTGAAAGAACTCAAATTGTGCTGCCTTGGGTTTGCCTGTGCTGAGGGAGTAGTTAATGTTGGCCTCTGCCTCCAGGACAGCACAGGTGGCTGGTGGAGATGACATTGCAAAGTGGGTAGCGGTGGGTAGCGGAGCGAGATTCAGAGGATGGTGGCTCAAGCAACAGCTCCCTGTTGGAGAATGATTTAGTACATGGTAATGAGTTCTCTACACTTGATCTTAGTCAAAAGGCCAAGAAGTGATGAGGATAAGGTTTAAAAGTTCATTTCTCTTTTTGTGAAAAATGAGATTTGGTAGCACAAGGGTCTTTGGGTTTCTCAGTCTCTGGCTTCACACGGAAAGGCCAAGGTCCCTCGGCCTCTCAGACCCACTTGTCTCTCGGCCTCTTGGACCCGCTTATCTCTCGCACCTATCACTTGATTCTCTGGCCTTTGGCAAACCTGGGTCCAACATGGTTTACATGGAACACAGGTGGCCAATTTGGAGCAGTCTGTAGCATCCCTTACAGAAGGGAGACAAGCAGGAGAGGTGCAGATGAAGCTGGTTTAGCACAGATGGAGAAGCCTGGGGTCCAAAGAGGCAGAAGGCCAGCTCTGCCAACCTCGGTCTTCTCTGTGGTATATTTTGTGCATATTTCTTATCGGTTCATCTGGTTTTTGTTTTTTGTTGTGACAAGGTCTTGCTATGTAGGCCTGGCAGGACTGGAACTCACACAGTAGCCCAGGCTCACTGCAGTTCCCCTGCCTCTGCTTCCCAAGTGCTAGAACTACAGGTGCGTACCACCATGCCCAACCTTCTCAGTTCATTTGGCTGAGTGGGACTGTGAGTAATGGTTATATGATCTGAACCGATAAATGGACAAGACGACAGCTATAATGAATGCCTAGATTTGCTGCTTTGTTTCCTTGGGGTGCTGGGAATCAAATCCAGGGTATAGCACTTGTTAGACAAATGATCTGCACTCACACCCTCTGCCCAAGTGTCTGGATTTCTTACTATGCTTTTTCAAAGAACCTTTCAGGCGTTTAAAAAAATTGTTATATGCATTTATTTATTTAGTGTGTATGTATGTGTGTACATGTACACACCACAGTGTTCCATGTGATGGACAAAGGTTAATAGGTTCTCTCCTCCACCATATAGGTCCCAGGGATTGAACTCAGTCCTTAGCCCTGGCAGCAAGCACCCTTACCCACTGAGCCATCCCACTGGCAAGTACTTTTAAATATTGACTATTAAGAAGACCTTCCTGGGGGCTGCAGATGTAGCTCAATTAGTACAGTGCCTGTCTAGCATGTACAGAGCCCTAGGTTTGATTCCCCAGTGCCATATGAACCAGACATGCTGATGCATGCCTATAATCCCAGCACTCAGGAGGTAGAGGTAGGAGGCTCTTTTGTTCCGGGTCATCCTCAGTTACATATTTGATGTCAGCCTGGGGTACATGAGGTTTGGTCTCAAAGAAGAAAAAAAAATCTTCTCCCTTAAACCTGTTTTCCTTCAGATGACAATGTACCTTCGGCTGTGGGAGTTTTGCTTGAGGTGACAATAATACAATAATATACCATGAGCCCTCCAGAGCAATGGCTGCCAAAAATAACAGCTGCGAAATGATTTGTGATGCTGGTTGGGATAAACACCTTTGTCCCTTTCCATTTTATGATCAGCAAGTGCGGTCTTATCGTAAGTGCGCTTTCCTCCTATTACTGTATCCCTTAGTGCGAAATGGACACAGACACAATGACATCCTTTGCGTTCTTTCAGTTCTGACTTAATGGATTTGGACCCCAGAGCCACATGGGCCTTTACTGTCAGTCTCTGTAAGGGACTTTCCTGTTTTTGTCATTCTCGGGTGATGGCGTAGACACTTTGTGTAGGAGAGAAAAATACGCATGAAGGAAGCTTCCAAGGAGGTTACCAGGTGCACAGTTCAGCCAAGTAGGTGACTCGGTGGGACGCATCTCTTTGTGTTTGTTTGGCTGGGAAGGGTGGGACTGGGCTCAAAGCCAAATCACTTTAGCACGTGAGGCCTGAAGCAGTTCCTCCACTCTGTGGCTCTCCCAGTCCAAGATGGCCAGACAGACTGAGTGTGTGGGAAAGAAAACAGCTCTGCAAAGGTACCACACCTTACCGCAGGGTGATTTCCAGTTGTGTGCAGATGTTTCAAGGCCTTGACACATATAGAGTTTCTCCTATAATAGCATTTATCTACTTAGATACTGAGGATTTAGGTGGAAAAGAAAGAAAACAAATGATGGGCAGTGTATTTGTTACTTTACACATTGCTGGGACAAAATACTCCAAATAGCAATTTCAGAAAGGAAAGCTTTATTGTGGCTCACAGTTCTAGGGTACAGTCCAGGATGGTGGGAAAGTCATGGTGGAGCAGCTAGAGGCAGCCGGTCACATCGCATCCACAGTCAGGGAGTGGAGAGCAACAAGTACCAGTGCTCAGCTTGCCTTCTTTTTATCTGGGCCAGGACAGTTAAGGTGGATCTTCATACCTCAATTAGCCTAACCTAGGGGGTTCCTCATAAGCATGCCCAGAGGCTAACTTAATCTAGATAATCTCTCACAGGTGTGCCTAGAGGGTTGCCTCCTAGGTGATTCCAGATTCTGTCAGTGATGATTAACCACCACAGGTGGATAAATTAAACAGCAGACTTTTAAATGATTAATTAACTAATTAATTAATTTAGTGTATGAGTGTTTTGCCCGCATGTATGTAAGAATACCACATGCGTTAAATGCTCACAGAGACCAGAAGGGGGCATTAGATCCCTCCTGGAGTTACAGATGGTTGTAAGCTGTCATGTGGATGCAGGGAACAAAACCCAGGTCCTCTGCAAGAGCAGCCAGTGCTCTTAACCACTGAGCCATCTCCCCAGCCCCCAAACAACAGGATTATGATGTCAGATGATGGGTACATGGGGGTTAGTTAACTTCTCTCTACTTTTCTGTATACTAGAATATTTTCAAAATAAAAAAGATTTAAAAGTATGTATAGTGTTTGCCTTCTTCCATTTGTGCTGCTATAACAAAATATTCAGGTCTGGGTAGTTGCATTAGCTATAAAAATGCCAGAGATGAGGCTGAGCATGCTGGCATACACTGAAATTCCAGCATTTGGGAGGTGAAGGAAGGAGACTCAGGAGTTGGAAGCCAGCCCCAGTTACATAATGACTTTGAGAACTGCCTGGGCTATGTGAGATCTTGTATCAAACAAATTAAACCAACTACAACAAAAAAAATCTTTTTTGAGACAGGGTATCACTGTGTCTCCCTGGCTAGCCTGGAGCTTGCTATGTAGAACAGGTTGGCCTCAAACTCACAGAGATCTACTTGCCTCTGCTTCCTGAATGCTGGGACTAAACTTGTTTCACCACCCCATCTGGCTACAAACACAATTTTATTTAGTTGAAGATATCTGATGTAATCAACTCATAAAGAGAAAAAGTTGCTTTGGGCCCAGAGTTTCAGGGGCTTCAGTCTGTAGACTGTGGGGCCCATTGTTTTGGACCTGTGCTGAGACACATTATGGCAATACAGAGCAAAGTACTTACCTTGTGGCTGGGAAGTGAAAGAGAGAGGAAGGGACCAGTGTCTCTCAATCCCTTTCAAACTCACACTTCAATGACCTCAGACCCCCTAGGCCCCATCTCCTAAAGCTTCCACGCCTCCCCAGTAGCACCACCCTGAGAAGTAAGCTTTTACCTCATGGGCCTTTGGGGGACACTTAAAATCCAAACTAGAGCAGTAATTTATTTACAGCAGAAATGTATTTCTTACGGTTCTGGAGGCTAGAAAGGTTCAAGGCCCCAGTATTTAGTGTCTGGTGTGGACTTTCTGGCTGCCTCTTCACTTAGCATATGGATCTAAGTGGTGTTCTCAAATGGCAGAAGGGGGAGGGTCTAAGTGACTCTGGAGAGTCAGAGAACCAGGATCCCAGGAGGAAGTGTTACACCTTAGCAATCCCAGCCTAGTGCGGAAAGTCTGGAAGGTCCCTGGAGGGTTGCCAGCATTGCGTCCACTCTGAAAGACTGAAGAAGATGCACTCACTCAGGAGAAAAGGGGGTTTGCAGGAACACATGCTGCCTCTCTCCAATTTCCTTTTATATGTGGGGTGTCAGCCTGCTGGAGGTGCCACCACATTCACTGTGTGTCTCTTCCCCCTAGTCACTGTCCTCATGTCAGTTTTCCTGGGAACATCCCCACAGAAACAGAGGTGTGTCTCATCTGTCACTCCAATTACATTGATAACCAAGCCCAACCACCACAGAGTCTAAAGACAGTAAGTATTGGGGCAGCTGGAGAGATGGCTCAGTGGTTAAGACCACTGACTGCTGTTACAGAGGACCTGGGTTTGGTTCTCAGTATCCACATGGCAGCTCACAACTGTCCATAATTCCAATTTCAGGATCCAACACCCTCTTCTGGCCTCTGTGGGCATTGCACACACATGGTACACTTACATATATGTAGGCAAAACATTCATACACATAAAATAAAAATAAATAAAAATTTTAAAGAGTCTTGGCAGCAGCAACTGCCACATGCTGCTTTGCAGAGTATGAATGGTGGATGAAGGAGCTGGAGTCTGCAGAGGGAGGGATCAGCTTGGATGGAAGTGGGGTCATCTGCAGGGAGGGGTCCTGGGGCAGAGAGTGAAGATGAAATCCTGCGTAAGACTCAAGGAAGGCTGGAGAGACTATAAACACAATGATTATGCAGATTTGGTATCTGATGTGGACCTTCTAGATGCTTCTTCACAGGGTAGATGGGGAGTGCTGTCCTCAAATGGCAGAAAGAAGAAGGACTAAGTGACTCTGGAGAGTCGGAGAACCAGGTTCCCAATGGAAGGCACTCAGAGCTCAGAGTAGGCATCTGGCCCAGGAAAATGAGTGCAGAAGACTCCCTAACACACAGACAGGGGTGAGTGGGGAGCGAGTGGGGGAGCTTGCCTACAGAGATGTGCAAGCTGGCGGGCAGTTGGGGTGGCTCCAGCACCCTTGAGTCCCAGCCTGGGCATTTTTCTTTTTAATATTAAGTGACTTAGGACTGGAGATGTAGCTCAGCATGAGAACACTTGTGTAGCATACGCAAGGCTCTGGGTTCCATCCCTAGCACTGAAAAACAACCAGGTTATATTTAAGCTTGCTTATTGTAACATTTTTTAAACCAAAGCTAAGACAACACAGATTCAGACCTTTTTCCTCAACATTTCACAGATATTTCAAGTGAACAGGATCATAACGGCATCCCAACAACTGGTTTCCTTCGGAAATGGTTTTTCTGTTTTGTTTTGGTTTTTGGATTTTTTTGGTGATTTTTAAAGATTTATTTTATTTTATTTATGTGTATGTGTGTGCCTGCATTAGTGTATGTGCACCACATGTGTACAGGACCCAGTGGAGGCTAGAGGAGGGCACCAGGCTGAGGCTGGAGTTACAGGCGGTTGTGAGTCCCATGCAGGTGCTAAGAACTGAACCAGGGCTTCTTCAAGGCCGTTGTGCGCCTTCAATCAATAAACCCCATCTCTAGCCCTACTTTTTCTGATTATAAGCATAACACACAGTTATAATGTTAATCCCTGTCCCCAAACTCCTACCCTCCAGAGATGACATACGTGGTATATTCCTTCAACTTTTTCTCCTATACAAGCTTTTCTCCTGTGGTTTGTTATCTGGAAGCATCATTCCTTCTTCCAGCATTTCTCTGTTGAAGGACATCTGAGTTCTCTATAGATGTCTATAGAATGGTACTGTCTGTTTCTATTACATAGTACTGTCATCTGTGTTTACTGTGGTACAGTTCACAATAGCCAAGATGCAGATTCAACCTAACTGTCCATCCACAGGTGAATAAAGGAAATGTGGCACAGGGCTGGAGAGATGGCTCAGCGGTTATGAGTGCTTACTGTTCTTGCAAAGGACTGAAGTTCAGTTCCTAACACCAGCATGACAGCTCACAACCCCTGTAACTCCAACCCAGGGGGTCCAACGCCCTCTTCTGGCCTCTGAGGGCTCCTGCACACGTGCAGTACACATAAACATGCAGGCACACACACGTACACAGTAAGAAAGAAAATAAAAGAAAAAAGAGAAAATAGAAATGTGGTGCATGAGAGAGAGAGAGAGAGAGAGAGAGAGAGAGAGAGAGAGAGAATGGAATTTTATTCAGGCATAAAGTAAAGTAGAGCCTGATATGGTGGCTCACACATGCAACTCCACTTGGAAGGCTGAGCTTGAGGCCAGTCATGACAACATAGTGAGTTCCAGGCCAACCTAGGCTACAGACTGAGACCTTGTCTCAAAACAAAACAAGTCAAGAAAGAAAAGAATGAGTTATTGATTATAAGGAAATGGATTGAGAGTCTGGGGAGGTGGCTCAGTTAGTAATGTACCAAGAATGAGGACCCAAGTTAGATCCCTAGTATCCACGTAAAAGCCAGCTCAATGGCACATATCTGTAATCCCAGCACTTGGTAGATAGGGAAGCAGAGACAGGTAGCTCTTGGGAGCTCGTTAGCCAGGCTAGTTAATCAAACTAGTGAGCTCCAGGTTCAGAAGTGATCCTGACCCAAAATAAACAAACAGACAAACAAATATAAAAAGACAGAATCTTGGAAGATGACTTGGTAGGTAAAATACTTGCTGTGCAGGTGTCAGGACGTGAGTTCAGACCCCCAGAACTCCCACAAAAAACTCCCCCCCGAAGTGCATATCTGCAACCCCAGTGCTGGAACAACAGAGATTGAAAGATCCAAGGGGGTAACCAGTCTAGTCTAATCAGTGAAATTCCAGGTTCAGTGAGAAACCTTGTCTTAGAAAAGAAGGCGGAGGGCAATCAAGGAAGACACTCTGTTAACCACATGCATACATATATGCATGCATATGCACCCACCTATCTATACAGACATGTTATAAAACACACACACACACGTATATTATATTAGATTGGGTAGGGGAAGTGGGGGAGGTGTTGATAGGCAGGAATCTAAATACCATCAAATTGTATTGTATGAAAATAGCAAAAAAAAATTTTTAAATTTTTTAAAAAACATAAAATAAAATAACTGCAAAGACTTTTATCTGTTTTTTTGTTTTGGGGGGGTGGTCTTTTTGAAATAGGGTCTTCCTGAGGCCCCAGCTGACCTGGAACTTGCTATGTAGACCAGGCTAGCCTTGAACTCCCAGAGATTCACCTGCCTCTGCCTCCCAAGTGCTGGTATTAAAGTCATGCACCACACCCAGGTTATGTCTGTTTTTATAGCATCTTTTTTTTAAAAGGTAGAGTTTCCTATAATCCCAGCCAGCCTGGCATTCACTGTGTAGACCAGGCTAGCATTTGTTTTTCTTCTTCTTTTTTCTTTTTAATATATATATATATATATTTAGAAGAAGCATTTCATTACATTTATATATGAAGTCATTAAATTCCTTGTTTTTAAAGGTGAATCTGAA